>NC_068443.1:2322383-2347383 GCF_023373465.1 Oncorhynchus keta | reverse complement strand
TACTACTACTACTACTACTGCTACACTACTTCTACATTACTACTACTACTACTACTACTACACTACCTCTACATTACTACTACTTCTACATTACTACTATCACTTCTACACTATTTGTACATTACTACTACTACTACTACTACACTACTGCTACATTACTACTACTACACTACTTCTACATTACTACTACTACTACTGCTACTACTACTACACTACTTCTACATGAATACTACTACACTACTTCTACATTACTACTACTACTGCTACTAGTACTACACTACTTCTACATGAATACTACTACACTACTTCTACATTACTACTACTACTGCTACTAGTACTACACTACTTCTACATGAATACTACTACACTACTTCTACAGTACTACTACTACTGCTACTACTACTACTACACTACTTCTACATGAATACTACTACACTACTTCTACATTACTACTACTACTGCTACTGGTACTACACTTCTTCTACATGAATACTACTACACTACTTCTACATTACTACTACTACCTCTACTACTACTACACTACATCTACATGAATACTACTACAATACTTCTACATTACTACTACTACTACTACTACTACACTACTTCTACATGAATACTACTACACTACTTCTACATTACTACTACTACTGCTACTGGTACTACACTACTTCTACATGAATACTACTACACTACTTCTACATTACTACTACTACCTCTACTACTACTACACTACATCTACATGAATACTACTACAATACTTCTACATTACTACTACTACTACTACTACTACACTACTTCTACATGAATACTACTACACTACTTCTACATTACTACTACTACTACTACTACACTACTTCTACATGAATACTACTACACTACTTCTACATTACTACTACTACTACTATTACTACTACTACTACACTACTGCTACATTACTACTACTACACTACTTCTAAATTACTACTACTACACTACTTCTGCATTACTACTATGTAATACTGCTACATTATGACATTACTACTAACCCTAACCCACTGTTCCCAGGCCGTCATTGAAAATAAGAATGTGTTCTTAACTGACTTGCCTGGTTAAATAAAGGTAAAAATTAAAAAAATAAAAATAAAATATCACAACTAATACATTACATTACCGCTACATTACCACTACTACATTACCAGTACTACTACATTGCTACTAATGCATTACCATTACTACTGCATTATTACTAATACATTATCGGTACTACTACATTATTACTACTGCATTATCAGTGCTACTATATTACTACTAATGAATTACCATTACTACTACATTATTGCTAATACATTGCCATTACTACTCATTACTACTAATGTATTACCATTACTACTACATTACTACAGATACCAGTACTACTACATTACCAGTGATACATTATCAGTACTACTACATTACTACTAATGTATTACCATTACTACTACATTCCTACTAATCCATAACCATTACTACTACATTATTACTAATACATTGCCATTACTACTGCATTACTACTAATGTATTACCATTACTACTACATTACTACTGATACATTACCATTACTACAGCTCAGTACTACTGCATTACTACTACTGCATTACTACTAATGTATTACCATTACTACTACATTACCAGTACTACTACATTACCACTAATACATTATCAGTACTACGGCATTCCTACTAATACATAGCCATTACTACTACTACATTCCTACTAATACATTACCACTACTACTACATTACTACCGATACATTACCATTACTACTACATTACTACCGATACATTACCATTACTACTACATTCCTACTGATACATTACCATTACTACTACATTACTACCGATACACTACCATTACTACTACATTACTACGGATACATTACCATTACTACTACATTACCACTAATACATTATCAGTACTACGACATTCCTACTAATACATAGCCATTACTACTACTAAATTCCTACTAATACATTACCATTACTGCTACATTACTACTGATACATTACCATTACTACTACATTACTACTGATACATTACCATTACTCCTACATCACTACCGATACATTACCATTACTACTACATTACTACTGATACATTACCATTACTACTACATTACTACCGATACATTACCATTACTACTACATTACTACTGATACATTATCATCACTACTACATCACTACTGATACATTACCATTACTACTACATTACTACCGATACATTACCATTACTACAGCTCTGTTCCCATATCCACACTAACAAACTACTTGAGGCTTTTATATTGAACATTTGGTTTGCGAGTGGGGATGTTAAATAGACTAGATTTTCTCGGGCCACAGAGACACTCTTGTTTGAATACCTCTTACAAACATTATCCTCTCTCAGGACTAGAGGAAGCAGGCCATGCTAAGCAAACAGAAGATGTAATCGAGAGAGAGAGAGAGAGCTGGGTGAAGACGCTAATGCTACTCAAACACGTGCTGCAAACAGTCCTCGAGGACACCTGGAAATCGATTGAAGAACAGTGTATTTTGTGTCTGTCTTTGACCGTCTGTTTTTCTCTTGCCTCCTGTCCTCCTCCAGAGAGGAGCCCATGAGATCCGCGAGATCCGTCAGTTCCACTTCACGGGGTGGCCGGACCACGGGGTGCCCTACCACGCTACTGGCCTCCTGGGCTTTGTACGTAGGGTCAAGGCCAAGACACTCAGCAACGCTGGGCCCATGGTCATCCACTGCAGGTATGATTCTATCCCCTCTTTCTCTGTCTCTCTCTGGGGCCTGGGGCTCTTGCCCTGACAACCTGATATCTAATTCTTCAAAACCTGAATGCGAAACTTAAGCTGTCATGGAGAGTATTACTGACAATTATACATTTACGTACAGTTTTTGAAATGTATGTCTCACAGCTCTCTATCCCTGTGTCTCTCTCTCTCTCTCTCGCTATCTCTCTCTCTGTCTATACATTTTTCAATTCAATTCAAAGAGCTTTATTAGCATGGGAAACATGTTTAAATTGCCAAAGCAAGTGAAATAGATAATAAACTAAAGTGAAATAAACAATAACAAATTAACAGTAAACATTTCTCATCTCTCTCTCTCTCTCTGTGTCTCTCTCTGTGTCTCTCTCTGTCTCTCTCTCTCTCTCTCTCTCTGTGTCTCTCTTTCTATGTCTCTCTGTCGCTCTCTCTCTGTGTCTCTCTCTCTCTCTCTTTGTGTCTCTGTTGCGCTCTCTATGTCTCTCTGACTCTCTCTCTCTCTCTCTGTCTCTCTCTCTCTGGCTGTCTCTCTGTCTCTCTCTCTCTCTGTCTCTCTCTCTCTCTCTCTCTCTCTCTCTCTCTCTCTCTATCTGTGTCTCTCTGTCGCTCTCTCTCTGTGTCTCTCTGTTGCTCTCTCTCTCTGTCTCTCTCTCTGTCTCTCTCTCTCTGTGTCTCTGTTGGTCGCTTTCTCTCTGTGTCTCTCTCTCTGTCTCTCTCTCTGTGTCTCTCTCTCTCTCTCTCTCTCTCTCTCTCTCTCTCTCTCTCTCTGTGTCTCTCTCTGTGTCTCTCTCTGTCTCTCTCTCTCTCTCTCTCTCTGTGTCTCTCTTTCTATGTCTCTCTGTCGCTCTCTCTTTCTTTCTCTCTTTCTGTCTCTCTCTGTCTCTGTTGCTCTCTCTCGCTCTCTCTCTCTGTCTCTCTCTCTCGGTGTCTCTCTCTCTGTGTCTCTGTCTCTATAGCGCGGGGGCTGGCCGAACAGGCTGTTTCATAGTGATTGACATCATGCTGGACATGGCAGAGAGAGAGGGCGTGGTGGACATCTATAACTGTGTCAGAGAGCTGCGCTCCAGGAGAGTCAACATGGTGCAGACTGAGGTACAGTACAGACGGACGGACGGACGGACGGACGGACGGACGGACGGACGGACGGACGGACGGACGGACAGACAGACAGACAGACAGACAGACAGACAGACAGACAGACAGAGGTCATCTCACAGTATGCAGGTCACACATCTCATTTACAGTAGTAATGCAGGTCACACATCTCATTTACAGTAGTAATGCAGGTCACACATCTCATTTACAGTAGTAATGCAGGTCACACATCTCATTTACAGTAGTAATGCAGGTAACACATCTCATTTACAGTAGTAATGCAGGTCACACATCTCATTTACAGTAGTAATGCAGGTCACACATCTCATTTACAGTAGTAATTTGGGTCGCCCATCTGGGTAATGCCACGACCTCCCTTGTAAAGTCTCGTCACCTCAAATAAAATGTTATTTGTCACGTGGTTCGAAAACAACAGGTGTAGACTAACAGTGAAATGCTTGGTAAACAACAGGTGTAGACTAACAGTGAAATGCTGACTGACTGGGTCCTTGGTAAACAACAGGTGTAGACTAACAGTGAAATGCTTGGTAAACAACAGGTGTAGACTAACAGGGAAATGCTGACTGACGTTCCCAACAACGCAGAGAGAAAAATATAGAACAAATAACCACACGAGGAATAAATCCACAATGAGTAACAATAACTTGGCTATATACAGGGGGTACCAGTGCCGAGTCCACGTGCAGGGGGTACCAGTACCGAGTCCACGTGCAGGGGGTACCAGTACCGAGTACACGTGCAGGGGGTACCAGGTCATTTAGGAAATAGATATTTTCATAGAGGTAGGGGTAAAGTGACTAGACAACAGTGCAGGGGAGGGGGTACCAGGTCATTTAGGTAATAGATCTTTATATAGAGGTAGGGGTAAAGTGACTAGACAACAGTGCAGGGGGTACCAGGTCATTTAGGTAATAGATATTTTCATAGAGGTAGGGGTAAAGTGACTAGACAACAGTGCAGGGGGTACCAGGTCATTTAGGTAATAGATCTTTATATAGAGGTAGGGGTAAAGTGACTAGACAACAGGATAAATGTTCACCGTACACTGAGAGGCGATAGAGGGGGTGTCAACGACAGTTAAATAGTTCTCATCTGGTTCAACACATGGCATCATCATTCCCCGACTACGATTATGTCTCCGGGTACTCATCTATGACATCATCATCTATAGAGTAGAATACACAGACTGGACAAGGGGGTGCAGGCAGGCACAAGACAGACAATACGAAGGGTAAATACAATATTTTTACTGGCTTGAAAAACGAGCAGGTTTTTAGCTCAATGATGAGGTTGGGGGGGGGACAACATCCCAGGCACCGTCTTCTAACTTTTACAGACCAGGGTAGAGCTGTGTTGGGTTTCTGCTGAAGGACTCAGTGTGAGCAGACACCATCTGGAGTCATCCATAGTGGGGCTGAATGCATCATTTCACCCTGATTCCTTTTAAATCACAGGCGTCATTGGATTTAACGGGCAAATGTTTCATAGACGACGACGGGCCGATTGGTACTTTAGCAACTGGAGAACAAATGAGTGACTGACTGACACACACTCCTCAAGTTCAGGGTGGGACTGGTGGTAGGGTGGCGGTGGGGGTAGGGTGGTGTAGGGGTAGGGGTGGTGTAGGGGTAGGATGGTGTGGGGGCGGGGGTGGCAGTGGGGTGGTGGTAGGGTGGCGGTGGGGGTAGGGTGGTGTAGGGGTAGGGGTGGTGTAGGGTAGGGTGGGGTAGGGTAGGGTGGTGTAGGGTAGGGTGGTGTAGGGTAAGGTGGTGTAGGGTAGGAGTGGTGTAGGGTAGGTTGTTGTAGGGTAGGGGTGGTGTAGGGTAGGGTGGTGTAGGGTAAGGTGGTGTAGGGTAGGGTGGTGTAGGGTAAGGTGGTGTAGGGTAGGGGTGGTGTAGGGTAGGGTGGTGTAGGGTAGGGGTGGTGTAGGGTAGGGTGGTGTAGGGTAAGGTGGTGTAGGGTAGGGTGGTGTGGGGTAGGGTGGTGTAGGGTAGAGTAGGGTAGGGTAGGGTGGTGTAGGGTAGGGGTGGTGTAGGGGTAGGGTGGTGTAGGTAGGGTGGTGTAAGGTAAGGGGGGGTAGGGTAGGGTGGTGTAGGGTAGGGGTGGTGTAGGGTGGTGTAGGGTAGGGTGGTGTAGGGTAGGGATGGTGTAGGGGTAGGGTGGTGTAGGGTATGGTGGTGTAGGGGTAGGGTGGTGTAAGGTAGGGGTGGTGTAGGGTGGTGTAGGGTAGGGTGGTGTAGGGTAGGGTAGGGTGGGGTAGGGTGGTGTAGGGGTAGGGTGGTGTAGGGTGGGGTAGGGTAGGGTGGTGTAGGGTAGGGGTGGTGTAGGGTGGTGTAGGGTAGGGTGGTGTAGGGGTAGGGTGATGTAGGGTAGGGTAGGGGTGGTGTAGGGTAGGGTGGTGTTGGGTAGGGTGGTGTAGGCTAGGGTGGTGTAGGGGTAGGGTGGTGTAGGGTAGGGTGGTGTAGGGTAGGGTGGTGTAGGGTGGGTTAGGGTAGGGTGGGTAGGGGTAGGGTGGTGTGGGGTAGGGTGGTGTAGTAGGGTAGGGTGGGGTAGGGTAGGGAAGGGTGGTGTAGGGTGGTGTAGGGTAGGGGTGGTGTAGGGGTAGGGTGGTGTTGGGTAGGGTGGTGGTGGTGGTGGTGGTGGTGTTAGGGGTGGTAGTGGTAGGGGTGGTGGTGGTGGTTGTAGGGGTGGTGGTGGTGGTGGTGGTGGTGGTGGTGGTAGGGGTGGTGGTGGTAGGGGTGGTGGTGGTGGTGGTGGTGGGGGTGGTGGTGGTGGGGGTGGTGGAGGTGGTGGTGTTGGAAGGGTAGGGGTGGTGGTGGTGGTGGTGGTGGAAGGGGTAGGGGTGATGGTGGTGGTGGTGGTGGTGGTGGTAGGGGTGGTGGTGGTAGGGGTGGTGGTGGTGGTAGGGGTAGGGGTGGTGGTGTTAGGGATGGTGGTGGTGGTGGTAGTAGGGGTGGTGGTGGTGGTAGGGGTGGTGGTGGTGGTAGGGGTGGTGGTGGTGGTGGTGGTAGGGGTGGTGGTGGTTGTAGGGGGGTGGTGGTGGTGGTGGTGGTGGTGGTGGTAGGGTTGGTGGTGGTGGTGGTGGTGGGGGTGGTGGTGGTGGTGGTGGTGGAGGTGGTGGTGTTGGAAGGGGTAGGGGTGGTGGTGGTGGTGGTGGTAGGGGTATTGGTGGTGGTGGTGGTAGGGGTGTTGGTGGTGGTGGTGGTGGAGGTGGTGGTGTTGGAAGGGGTAGGGGTGGTGGTGGTGGTGGAAGGGGTAGGGGTGATGGTGGTGGTGGTGGTGGTGGTGGTAGTGGTGGTAGGGGTAGGGGTGGTGGTGGTGTTAGGGGTGGTGGTGGTGGTGGTAGGGGTGGTGGTAGGGGTGGTGGTAGGGGTGGTGGTAGGGGTGGTGGTGGTAGGGGTGGTGGTGGTAGGGGTGGTGGTAGGGGTAGGGGTGGTGGTGGTGGTGGTGATGGTGCTAGGGGTGATGGTGGTGGTGGTGGTAGGGGTGGTGGTGGTAGGGGTGATGGTGGTGGTGGTGGTGGGGGTGGTGGTGGTGGTGGTGGTGGTGGGGGTGGTGGTGGTGGTGGTGGTGGTGGTGGTGGTAGGGGTGGTGGTGGTGGTGGTAGAGGTAGGGGTGGTGGTGGTGATGGTGGTAGTGGTGGTGGTAGGGGTGGTGGTGGTGGTGGTGGTGGTAGGGGTGGTGGTGGTGGGGGTGGTGGTGGTGGTGGAAGCGGTGGTGGTGGTGGTAGGGGTGGCGGTGGTGGTGGTGGTGGAGGCGGTGGTGGTGGTAGGGGTGGTGGTGGTAGGGGTGGTGGTGGTGGTGGTGGTGGTGGTGGTGGTGGTAGGGGTGGTGGTGGTAGGGGTGGTGGTGGTAGGGGTGGTGGTGGTGGTGGTGGTGGAGGCGGTGGTGGTGGAGGCGGTGGTGGTGGTGATGTCCGGCCTGTGGCTCTATTTCTCCCTACTGCTGCGGATTCCATCTTTAAGGTTAAAGTTTGGAATAGAACACTCAGGCTCACTAACGAGGATCTAAAACACCTCCTGGCTGCTCGTTAGATGACATCATCGTGTCACGTGTCGCGTCTATTAATCAGTGACCTCACTGTCGTAGGTATTGGTCCCGAAGTGACAGCGGACCGCTCATCTAAAATGTCACGTCACAACTGGTTTACGTCAAGCCTTAAGCTGTGGCCGTCTACCCGGCTGGGTATGTGGATGTGGGGGAAGGAAGGGGGGGAGGAAGAGGGGGAGGGGGGCTTGGTTGGCTGCGCTGCGCTGCGCTGCGCTGGGTCGGTGAGTGGTGGGCATTGGAGTGAACCTGTTATGCCCTTCTGCTCTGTTCTCCGTTACTTTAAGGTGAACAGGGGATTGTGCTTATTTTTTAGATTCATTTATCGGTCACAATTTAGACCCTATTATAAAGACCCTATTATATAGGCCCTATTATATTGGCCCTATTATATAGACCCTATTATATAGACCCTATTATATAGACCCTATTATATAGATCCTATTATATAGACCCTATTATATAGGCCCTATTATATAGACCCTATTATATAGACCCTATTATATAGACCCTATTATATAGACCCTATTATCAAGGCCCTATTATATAGGCCCTATTATATAGACCCTATTATATAGACCCTATTATATTGGCCCTATTATATAGGCCCTATTATATAGGCCCTATTATATAGACCCTATTATATAGACCCTATTATCAATGCCCTATTATATAGGCCCTATTATATAGACCCTATTATATAGACCCTATTATATAGACCCTATTATATAGACCTATATATAGACCCTATTATATAGACCCTATTATATAGACCCTATTATCAAGGCCCTATTATATAGACCTATATATAGACCCTATTATATAGACCCTATTATATAGACCCTATTATATAGACCCTATTATATAGACCTATTATATGGCCCTATTATATAGACCCTATTATATAGACCCTATTATATTGGCCCTATTATATAGACCCTATTATATAGACCCTATTATATTGGCCCTATTATATAGACCCTATTATATAGACCCTATTATATTGGCCCTATTATATAGACCCTATTATATAGACCCTATTATATTGGCCCTATTATATAGACCCTATTATATAGACCCTATTATCAAGGCCCTATTATATAGGCCCTATTATATAGACCCTATTATATAGGCCCTATTATATAGACCCTATTATATAGACCCTATTATATTGGCCCTATTATATAGACCCTATTATATAGACCCTATTATATAGACCCTATTATATTGGCCCTATTATATTGACCCTATTATATAGACCCTATTATATAGGCCCTATTATATAGACCCTATTATATAGACCCTATTATATTGGCCCTATTATATTGACCCTATTATATAGACCCTATTATATAGGCCCTATTATATAGACCATATTATATAGACCCTATTATATAGGCCCTATTATATAGACCCTATTATATAGCCCCTATTATATAGACCCTATTATATAGGCCCTATTATATAGACCCTATTATATTGACCCTATTATATAGGCCCTATTATATAGACCCTATTATATTGACCCTATTATATAGGCCCTATTATATAGACCCTATTAATTTCCATCTCTTTATGTGTGCTGATTGTCTGTTGTTTGATATTGTCCCGTTGTGTCCATCTTTCTGCTTTTTCCAGGAGCAATATGTCTTCATCCACGATGCCATCTTGGAGGCGTGTCTTTGTGGTGACACCACCATTCCAGCCAATCAGCTGCGCTCGGTCTACTATGAAATGAACCGATTGGACCCCCAGACCAACTCCTCCCAGATCAAAGAGGAGTTCCGGGTGAGAATGTGTTCCATTGTGATCCTTCCTCATTTAGGCCAGCAAGTCGAGTGTCCTACACAGACGCATTTGCAGTGCATTTTTCCACATTTTCTTACTTCACAGCCTTATTCTAAAATGTATTTAAATATAATAATAATTCTCATCAATCTACACACAATATCCCATAATGACAAAAGTGAAAACAGGTTGTAATACATTTTTGCTAATTTATTTATTCTCCTTGCTGCTTATTTGAGCTGTTCTTTGTATTTTTTAAATATATATTTTTTAAATTATTTATTACAAAAAACACAAGGAAGAGGTAACATTAAAGTATTAGAACACGAAGGACAAATAATCAAGACACTATCAAACACTACAGCATCAAGACACTATCAAACACTACAGCATCAAGACACTATCAAACACTACAGCATCAAGACACTATCAAACACTACAGCATCAAGACACTATCAAACACTACAGCATCAAGACACTATCAAACACTACAGCATCAAGACACTATCAAACACTACAGCATCAAGACACTATCAAACACTACAGCATCAAGACACTATCAAACACTACAGCATCAAGACACTATCAAACACTACAGCATCAAGACACTATCAAACACTACAGCATCAAGACACTATCAAACACTACAGCATCAAGACACTATCAAACACTACAGCATCAAGACACTATCAAACACTACAGCATCAAGACACTATCAAACACTACAGCATCAAGACACTATCAAACACTACAGCATCAAGACACTATCAAACACTACAGCATCAAGACACTATCAAACACTACAGCATCAAGACACTATCAAACACTACAGCATCAAGACACTATCAAACACTACAGCATCAAGACACTATCAAACACTACAGCATCAAGACACTATCAAACACTACAGCATCAAGACACTATCAAACACTACAGCATCAAGACACTATCAAACACTACAGCATCAAGACACTATCAAACACTACAGCATCAAGACACTATCAAACACTACAGCATCAAGACACTATCAAACACTACAGCATCAAGACACTATCAAACACTACAGCATCAAGACACTATCAAACACTACAGCATCAAGACACTATCAAACACTACAGCATCAAGACACTATCAACCACTACAGCATCAAGACACTATCAAACACTACAGCATCAAGACACTATCAAACACTACAGCATCAAGACACTATCAAACACTACAGCATCAAGACACTATCAAACACTACAGCATCAAGACACTATCAAACACTACAGCATCAAGACACTATCAAACACTACAGCATCAAGACACTATCAAACACTACAGCATCAAGACACTATCAAACACTACAGCATCAAGACACTATCAAACACTACAGCATCAAGACACTATCAAACACTACAGCATCAAGACACTATCAAACACTACAGCATCAAGACACTATCAAACACTACAGCATCAAGACACTATCAAACACTACAGCATCAAGACACTATCAAACACTACAGCATCAAGACACTATCAAACACTACAGCATCAAGACACTATCAAACACTACAGCATCAAGACACTATCAAACACTACAGCATCAAGACACTATCAAACACTACAGCATCAAGACACTATCAAACACTACAGCATCAAGACACTATCAAACACTACAGCATCAAGACACTATCAAACACTACAGCATCAAGACACTATCAAACACTACAGCATCAAGACACTATCAAACACTACAGCATCAAGACACTATCAAACACTACAGCATCAAGACACTATCAAACACTACAGCATCAAGACACTATCAAACACTACAGCATCAAGACACTATCAAACACTACAGCATCAAGACACTATCAAACACTACAGCATCAAGACACTATCAAACACTACAGCATCAAGACACTATCAAACACTACAGCATCAAGACACTATCAAACACTACAGCATCAAGACACTATCAAACACTACAGCATCAAGACACTATCAAACACTACAGCATCAAGACACTATCAAACACTACAGCATCAAGACACTATCAAACACTACAGCATCAAGACACTATCAAACACTACAGCATCAAGACACTATCAAACACTACAGCATCAAGACACTATCAAACACTACAGCATCAAGACACTATCAAACACTACAGCATCAAGACACTATCAAACACTACAGCATCAAGACACTATCAAACACTACAGCATCAAGACACTATCAAACACTACAGCATCAAGACACTATCAAACACTACAGCATCAAGACACTATCAAACACTACAGCATCAAGACACTATCAAACACTACAGCATCAAGACACTATCAAACACTACAGCATCAAGACACTATCAAACACTACAGCATCAAGACACTATCAAACACTACAGCATCAAGACACTATCAAACACTACAGCATCAAGACACTATCAAACACTACAGCATCAAGACACTATCAAACACTACAGCATCAAGACACTATCAAACACTACAGCATCAAGACACTATCAAACACTACAGCATCAAGACACTATCAAACACTACAGCATCAAGACACTATCAAACACTACAGCATCAAGACACTATCAAACACTACAGCATCAAGACACTATCAAACATGTATCAGTCTTCCTGCAACAGAGCCGTCCTTATGTGTGAGGGTGTCTACTACTACTATCAAACATGTATCAGTCTTCCTGCAACAGAGCCATCCTTATGTGTGAGGGTGTCTACTACTACTATCAAACATGTATCAGTCTTCCTGCAACAGAGCCGTCCTTATGTGTGAGGGTGTCTACTACTACTATCAAACATGTATCAGTCTTCCTGCAACAGAGCCGTCCTTATGTGTGAGGGTGCGTGTGCATGATAGTGATATAAAATATATGTCATAGTTTCCTTTTTCATGATCACAATCTTGTGAAAGCCGAACCCACCAAGATCCCCCCACAGTTCCCCAATATCTGTCCCTCAACCATTCGAGAGCCCTCCCAGAGCCCCCCGGGGGAAAAAATGCAATTAATTCCCCACCCCCAAGAACCCCCCAATGCACCAACAACCAAGAGAACTATAGAGGAAAATAGGAAAAGACAGAAGAAACAAAAAATGTAACTAAATAATACATTTAAAACAAAGGAAAAATAATAATAAATAAATAACAAAAATAATAATAATAATAATAATAATAATAATAATAATAATAATAAAACGAATAATAATAATAATAATAATAATAATAATAATAATAATAATAATAATAATAATAATAATAATAATAATAATGTATAATAATAATAATAATAATAATAATAATAATAATAATAATGAATACTAATAATAATAAAACATTAAAAATAATAATAATAATAATAAATACATTTAAAACAAAGGACATCAAGGACAACTGAAATCATAACAGCAATGCCTTCTTTATATATTTGTGTGCAGGTCTGGCACTATTACATGTATGTGTGTGTTCTTGTATGTGTTTATTTGAATGAGGGTGTGTGTATATACATGTGTACAAACACCTGCACGGCATCAGCCTCAGGCAAACTGCCATTAGTTGTAAAAACACGGCCACTTGGTGTCGTTCAAATGTACTTTTATTATGTTTTATTTGGACTTTTTCCCCCCTTTATCTTTAGAGCATCATTCTCTCTCTCACACAGCAACTCCACTCCCACTTGTCTCCAATTCTACATACCAACCCTCAGCTTCCCTCAGCCCATCCCATCTATCTCTGCTGGCCACCCTCAGCCCATCCCAACCCTCAGCTTCCCTCAGCCCATCCCAACCCTCAGCTTCCTCAGCCCATCCCATCCCAACCCTCAGCTTCCCTCAGTCCATCCCATCTATCTCTGCTGGCCACCCTCAGCCCATCCCATCCCAACCCTCAGCTTCCCTCAGCCCATCCCATCCCAACCCTCAGCTTCCCTCAGCCCATCCCATCTCAACCCTCAGCTTCCCTCAACACATCCCATCCCAACCCTCAGCTTCCCTCAGTCCATCCCATCTATCTCTGCTGGCCACCCTCAGCCCATCCCATCCCAACCCTCAGCTTCCCTCAGTCCATCCCATCTATCTCTGCTGGCCACCCTCAGCCCATCCCATCCCAACCCTCAGCTTCCCTCAGCCCATCCCATCCCAACCCTCAGCTTCCCTCAGCCCATCCCATGCCAACCCTCAGCCCATCCCATCCCAACCCTCAGCTTCCCTCAGCTCAGCCCATCCCATCCCAACCCTCAGCTTCCCTCAGCCCATCCCAACTCTCAGCTTCCCTCAGCCCATCCCAACCCTCAGCTTCCCTCAGCCCATCGCAACCCTCAGTTTCCCTCAGCCCATCCCATACCAACCCTCAGCTTCCCTTAGCCCATCCTATCCCAACCCTCAGCTTCCCTCAGCCCATCCCATCCCAACCCTCAGCTTCCCTCAGCCCATCCCAACCCTCAGCTTCCCTCAGCTCATCCCATCCCAACCCTCAGCTTCCCTCAGCCCATCCCATCCCAACCCTCAGCTTCCCTCAGCTCAGCCCATCCCATCCCAACCCTCAGCTTCCCTCAGCCCATCCCATCCCAACCCTCAGCTTCCCTCAGCTCAGCCCATCCCATCCCAACCCTCAGCTTCCCTCAGCCCATCCCATCCCAACCCTCAGCTTCCCTCAGCCCATCCCATATATCTCTGCTGGCCACCCACTTCGTGTTTCTACGCAACACATATCTTTCAACTATGCTGCGATGTTTAACTCACAATTTCAATATATCTTATCGAATAGAATCCACAGATTGCGTGTTGAAGATCAATACTTTTACTAAGTGTATCAGTATATTAGTAATTGACTGACCCGGTCTCTCCAGATCTCCTAACAGTACTATTTCTAGGGTCTATTTTAGATCAATGCTATGCATTATCAGCCATTCCTGAACCTGAGACCAGAAACAGGCTACCTGAGGGAAATACCAAAATAAATGGTCTATTGATTCTGTATCCTCACAACAAAATCTGCAGAGCTTCGATCATTTTATGCCCCAAATATTCAACATTTTGTTGGTGGCAAGAATTCTATATAATAATTTTAGCTGAAAAGCACGAAGTCTTGAATCTTGCGTTGTTTTAAATATCAACTCATACACCCTGTACCATGGAATCGGTACATCAAAAATCTCTTCCCAACTATTTTGCAATCTGTATGGCGCAGCTGTCAACATCCTGGTCCTCAAATGAAACGGGTATTCTTTCCTATTTATGCTATTTTTATTCCTCCACCAGTTATTATCCTCATATTGGGCAGACAGACCAGTTCCCTACCTCCTCCCACTGCCACCCTCCTCCTCCAGTATTGATCCTTTATATTGGGCAGACAGACCAGTTCCCTACCTCCTCCCTCTGCCACCTGCCTCCTCCAGTTTTTATCCTTTATTTTGGGCAGACAGACCAGTTCCCTCCCTCCTCCCTCTGCCACCTGCCTCCTCCAGTTTTGATCCTTTATTTTGGGCAGACAGACCAGTTCCCTACCTCCTCTCTGCCACCTGCCTCCTCCAGTATTGATCCTTTATTTTGGGCAGACAGACCAGTTCCCCACCTCCTCCCACCTGCCTTCTCCAGTTTTGATTCTTTATATTGGGCAGACAGACCAGTTCCCTACCTCCTCCCACCTGCCTCCTCCAGTTTTTATCCTTTATATTGGGCAGACAGACCATTTCCCCACCTCCTCCCACCTGCCTCCTCCAGTTTTGATCCTTTATATTGGGCAGACAGACCAGTTCCCCACCTCCTCCCACCTGCCTCCTCCAGTTTTTATCCTTTATATTGGGCAGACAGACCAGTTCCCTACCTCCTCCCACCTGCCTCCTCCAGTTTTTATCCTTTATATTGGGCAGACAGACCAGTTCCCCACCTCCTCCCACCTGCCTCCTCCAGTTTTTATCCTTTATATTGGGCAGACAGACCAGTTCCCCACCTCCTCCCACCTGCCTCCTCCAGTTTTTATCCTTTATATTGGGCAGACAGACCAGTTCCCTCCCTCCTCCCACCTGCCTCCTCCAGTTTTTATCCTTTATATTGGGCAGACAGACCAGTTCCCCACCTCCTCCCACCTGCCTCCTCCAGTTTTTATCCTTTATATTGGGCAGACAGACCAGTTCCCTACCTCCTCCCACCTGCCTCCAGTTTTTATCCTTTATATTGGGCAGACAGACCAGTTCCCTCCCTCCTCCCACCTGCCTCCTCCAGTTTTTATCCTTTATATTGGGCAGACAGACCAGTTCCCTACCTCCTCCCACCTGCCTCCAGTTTTTATCCTTTATATTGGGCAGACAGACCAGTTCCCTCCCTCCTCCCACCTGCCTCCTCCAGTTTTTATCCTTTATATTGGGCAGACAGACCAGTTCCCTCCCTCCTCCCACCTGCCTCCTCCAGTTTTTATCCTTTATATTGGGCAGACAGACCAGTTCCCCACCTCCTCCCACCTGCCTCCTCCAGTTTTGATCCTTTATATTGGGCAGACAGACCAGTTCCCCACCTCCTCCCACCTGCCTCCTCCAGTTTTTATCCTTTATATTGGGCAGACAGACCAGTTCCCTCCCTCCTCCCACCTGCCTCCTCCAGTTTTTATCCTTTATATTGGGCAGACAGACCAGTTCCCCACCTCCTCCCACCTGCCTCCTCCAGTTTTGATCCTTTATATTGGGCAGACAGACCAGTTCCCTCCCTCCTCCCACCTGCCTCCTCCAGTTTTTATCCTTTATATTGGGCAGACAGACCAGTTCCCTGCCTCCTCCCGCTGCCACCTGCCTCCTCCAGTATTGATCCTTTATATTGGGCAGACAGACCAGTTCCCTACCTCCTCCAGTTTAGATCCTTTATATTGGGCAGACAGACCAGTTCCCTACCTCCTCCCGCTGCCACCTGCCTCCTCCTGCCTGTCAATTGGTTGTACTCTTGGATTGAGCAGACCTTCCCGTACAATTCTGATAACTCCATGAAGGACATAACTCTACCATTACAATTTACAATATAATTTAAGAACAAAATACCCTTTTCAAACATCTTTCCCATAAATACAGGTATTTTATCAACCAGCACAGTTGAGTTCAGCCATAATATGTGTTGTAATATTCATTCTATCTTTTCAGGGGGATGAAATTTAAATTGTAGCCAGCTCTGCAATGCTTGTTTGAAAAAGACAGATACTTTAAAAAGAAGTATAATTTTCAATGAATCTAAAATGAGACATGGCAATCTGCAGAAAGGCAAAAAAAGGCCATTTCTAAACAACGGACAAGCTTTTCTTATTAACCTACTTAAGAACCATTTAGGGTTCAAATAAAACTTTTGAATAAGTGAATCTTTTAGAGAGAGGTTTAGTGCTTTTATATTTAATCATCTCAACCCACCTCATATTCATTATATAGATAGGCTGGTTTTATTTAGTCTGGTTTAGCGTCCCAGATAAAGCTAAATATTTTTGGCTCATATTATTTGAAAAACGAATCATCAGGTGTAGGCAGCGCCATTATTTTTTATTTCTACTTTGCACATTCTTCCACTGCAAATCTACCATTCCAGTGTTTTACTTGCTATATTGTATTTACTTTGCCACCATGGCCTTTTTTTTTGCCTTTACCTCCCTTCTCACCTCATTTGCTCACGTCGTATATAGACTTGTTTATACTGTATTATTGACTGTATGTTTGTTTTACTCCATGTGTAACTCTGTGTCGTTGTATCTGTCGAACTGCTTTGCTCTATCTTGGCCAGGTCGCAATTGTAAATGAGAACTTGTTTTCAACTTGCCTACCTGGTTAAATAAAGGTGAAATATATTTTTTTTAAGTAAGTGAGTAAACTGAGATATGACTAAGGAGTTAATCAGGGCAATTTTTCCATAAATAGCCAGGTATATACCTCTCCAAGGTTGCAGGATCTTGTCTAATTTTACAAGTTTTCTATTGAAATTCATTGTGGAGAGCTTATTTATGTCTTTTGTGACATGAATACAGAGTATGTCTACTTCACCATCATCCCATTCTATAGGTCAACTGCAGTAAAAGTTGTATTTTTTAAGGATCCAGGCATTGCAGGGATCTTCAATGAGACATTGCAGGGATCTTCAATGTGACATTGCAGGGATCTTCAATGAGACATTGCAGGGATCTTCATGAGACATTGCAGGGATCTTCAATGAGACATTGCAGGGATCTTCAATGAGACATTGCAGGGATCTTCAATGAGACATTGCAGGGATCTTCAATGAGACATTGCAGGGATCTTCAATGTGACATTGCAGGGATCTTCAATGAGACATTGCAGGGATCTTCATGAGACATTGCAGGGATCTTCAATGAGACATTGCAGGGATCTTCAATGAGACATTGCAGGGATCTTCAATGAGACATTGCAGGGATCTTCAATGAGACATTGCAGGGATCTTCAATGTGACATTGCAGGGATCTTCAATGAGGCATTGCAGGGATCTTCAATGAGACATTGCAGGGATCTTCAATGAGACATTGCAGGGATCTTCAATGAGACATTGCAGGGATCTTCAATGAGACATTGCAGGGATCTTCAATGAGACATTGCAGGGATCTTCAATGAGACATTGCAGGGATCTTCAATGAGACATTGCAGGGATCTTCAATGAGACATTGCAGGGATCTTCAATGAGACATTGCAGGGATCTTCAATGAGACATTGCAGGGATCTTCAATGAGACATTGCAGGGATCTTCAATGAGACATTGCAGGGATCTTCAATGAGACATTGCAGGGATCTTCAATGAGTCATTGCAGGGATCTTCAATGTGACATTGCAGGGATCTTCAATGAGACATTGCAGGGATCTTCAATGAGACATTGCAGGGATCTTCAATGAGACATTGCAGGGATCTTCAATGAGACATTGCAGGGATTGCAGGGATCTTCAATGAGACATTGCAGGGATCTTCAATGAGACATTGCAGGGATCTTCAATGAGACATTGCAGGGATCTTCAATGAGACATTGCAGGGATCTTCAATGAGGCATTGCAGGGATCTTCAATGAGACATTGCAGGGATCTTCATGAGGCATTGCAGGGATCTTCAATGAGACATTGCAGGGATCTTCAATGAGACATTGCAGGGATCTTCATGAGACATTGCAGGGATCTTCAATGAGACATTGCAGGGATCTTCATGAGACATTGCAGGGATCTTCAATGAGACATTGCAGGGATCTTCAATGAGACATTGCAGGGATCTTCAATGAGACATTGCAGGGATCTTCAATGAGACATTGCAGGGATCTTCAATGAGAAATTGCAGGGATCTTCAATGAGACATTGCAGGGATCTTCAATGAGACATTGCAGGGATCTTCAATGAGAAATTGCAGGGATCTTCAATGAGACATTGCAGGGATCTTCATGAGACATTGCAGGGATCTTCAATGAGACATTGCAGGGATCTTCAATGAGACATTCATTGCAGGGATCTTCAATGAGACATTGCAGGGATCTTCAATGAGACATTGCAGGGATCTTCAATGAGACATTCATTGCAGGGATCTTCAATGAGACATTGCAGGGATCTTCAATGAGACATTGCAGGGATCTTCAATGAGTCATTGCAGGGATCTTCAATGTGACATTGCAGGGATCTTCAATGAGACATTGCAGGGATCTTCAATGAGACATTGCAGGGATCTTCAATGAGACATTGCAGGGATCTTCAATGAGACATTGCAGGGATCTTCAATGAGACATTGCAGGGATCTTCAATGAGACATTGCAGGGATCTTCAATGAGACATTGCAGGGATCTTCAATGAGACATTGCAGGGATCTTCAATGAGACATTGCAGGGATCTTCAATGAGTCATTGCAGGGATCTTCAATGAGACATTGCAGGGATCTTCATGAGGCATTGCAGGGATCTTCAATGAGACATTGCAGGGATCTTCAATGAGACATTGCAGGGATCTTCATGAGACATTGCAGGGATCTTCAATGAGACATTGCAGGATCTTCATGAGACATTGCAGGGATCTTCAATGAGACATTGCAGGGATCTTCAATGAGACATTGCAGGGATCTTCAATGAGACATTGCAGGGATCTTCAATGAGACATTGCAGGGATCTTCAATGAGAAATTGCAGGGATCTTCAATGAGACATTGCAGGGATCTTCAATGAGACATTGCAGGGATCTTCAATGAGAAATTGCAGGGATCTTCAATGAGACATTGCAGGATCTTCATGAGACATTGCAGGGATCTTCAATGAGACATTGCAGGGATCTTCAATGAGACATTCATTGCAGGGATCTTCAATGAGACATTGCAGGGATCTTCAATGAGACATTGCAGGGATCTTCAATGAGACATTCATTGCAGGGATCTTCAATGAGACATTGCAGGGATCTTCAATGAGACATTGCAGGGATCTTCAATGAGACATTGCAGGGATCTTCAATGAGACATTGCAGGGATCTTCAATGAGACATTGCAGGGATCTTCATGAGTCATTGCAGGGATCGTTAATGAGACATTGCAGGGATCGTTAATGAGACATTGAAGGGATCTTCAATGAGACATTGCAGGGATCTTCAATGAGACATTCATTGCAGGGATCTTCAATGAGACATTGCAGGGATCTTCAATGAGACATTGCAGGGATCTTCAATGAGACATTCATTGCAGGGATCTTCAATGAGACATTGCAGGGATCGTTAATGAGACATTGCAGGGATCTTCAATGAGACATTGCAGGGATCTTCAATGAGACATTGCAGGGATCTTCAATGAGACATTCATTGCAGGGATCTTCAATGAGACATTGCAGGGATCGTTAATGAGACATTGCAGGGATCGTTAATGAGACATTGCAGGGATCTTCAATGAGACATTGCAGGGATCTTCAATGAGACATTCATTGCAGGGATCTTCAATGAGACATTGCAGGGATCTTCAATGAGACATTGCAGGGATCTTCAATGAGACATTCATTGCAGGGATCTTCAATGAGACATTGCAGGGATCTTCAATGAGACATTGCAGGGATCTTCAATGAGACATTGCAGGGATCTTCAATGAGTCATTGCAGGGATCTTCAATGAGACATTGCAGGGATCTTCATGAGGCATTGCAGGGATCTTCAATGAGACATTGCAGGGATCTTCAATGAGACATTGCAGGGATCTTCATGAGACATTGCAGGGATCTTCAATGAGACATTGCAGGGATCTTCATGAGACATTGCAGGGATCTTCAATGAGACATTGCAGGGATCTTCAATGAGACATTGCAGGGATCTTCAATGAGACATTGCAGGGATCTTCAATGAGACATTGCAGGGATCTTCAATGAGAAATTGCAGGGATCTTCAATGAGACATTGCAGGGATCTTCAATGAGACATTGCAGGGATCTTCAATGAGAAATTGCAGGGATCTTCAATGAGACATTGCAGGGATCTTCATGAGACATTGCAGGGATCTTCAATGAGACATTGCAGGGATCTTCAATGAGACATTCATTGCAGGGATCTTCAATGAGACATTGCAGGGATCTTCAATGAGACATTGCAGGGATCTTCAATGAGACATTCATTGCAGGGATCTTCAATGAGACATTGCAGGGATCTTCAATGAGACATTGCAGGGATCTTCAATGAGACATTGCAGGGATCTTCAATGAGACATTGCAGGGATCTTCATGAGTCATTGCAGGGATCGTTAATGAGACATTGCAGGGATCGTTAATGAGACATTGCAGGGATCTTCAATGAGACATTGCAGGGATCTTCAATGAGACATTCATTGCAGGGATCTTCAATGAGACATTGCAGGGATCTTCAATGAGACATTCATTGCAGGGATCTTCAATGAGACATTGCAGGGATCTTCAATGAGACATTGCAGGGATCTTCAATGAGACATTGCAGGGATCTTCAATGAGACATTGCAGGGATCTTCAATGAGACATTGCAGGGATCTTCAATGAGACATTGCAGGGATCTTCAATGAGACATTGCAGGGATCTTCAATGAGACATTGCAGGGATCTTCAATGAGACATTGCAGGGATCTTCATGAGACATTGCAGGGATCTTCATGAGACATTGCAGGGATCTTCAATGAGACATTGCAGGGATCTTCAATGAGACATTGCAGGGATCTTCAATGAGAAATTGCAGGGATCTTCAATGAGACATTGCAGGGATCTTCAATGAGACATTGCAGGGATCTTCAATGAGACATTGCAGGGATCTTCAATGAGACATTGCAGGGATCTTCAATGAGACATTGCAGGGATCTTCAATGAGACATTGCAGGGATCTTCAATGAGACATTGCAGGGATCTTCATGAGACATTGCAGGGATCTTCATGAGACATTGCAGGGATCTTCAATGAGACATTGCAGGGATCTTCAATGAGACATTGCAGGGATCTTCAATGAGACATTGCATGGATCTTCAATGAGACATTGCAGGGATCTTCAATGAGACATTGCAGGGATCTTCAATGAGAAATTGCAGGGATCTTCAATGAGACATTGCAGGGATCTTCAATGAGACATTGCAGGGATCTTCAATGAGAAATTGCAGGGATCTTCAATGAGACATTGCAGGGATCTTCATGAGACATTGCAGGGATCTTCAATGAGACATTGCAGGGATCTTCAATGAGACATTCATTGCAGGGATCTTCAATGAGACATTCATTGCAGGGATCTTCAATGAGACATTGCAGGGATCTTCAATGAGACATTGCAGGGATCTTCAATGAGACATTCATTGCAGGGATCTTCAATGAGACATTGCAGGGATCGTTAATGAGACATTGCAGGGATCTTCAATGAGACATTGCAGGGATCTTCAATGAGACATTGCAGGGATCTTCATTGAGACATTGCAGGGATCGTTAATGAGACATTGCAGGGATCTAGCTTGAGGACTTAATGTAAAACTTGATTCATCGGCATACATGGACACCTTTGTTTTTAAGCATTGGATTTCTAATCCTCTAATGTTGTTATTGGATCTGATTTTAATAGATAGCATTTCGATGGCCATAACGAATAGATATGGTGACAGCGGACACCCTTGTTTAACTCCTCTTGACAATTCAAAACACTCTGAGAAGTAGCTGTTATTTACTATTTGACACCTGGGGTTGCTATACATTATTTTTTACCCATTTTATAAGAGAATTACTGATATTGAAAAAATACAGGCATTTATAAATAGAATGCTGTCTTACTTTATCAAATGGCTTTTCAAAATCCGCTATAAATAACATTCCTGGCTTCTTAGATGGTTCATGATGTTCTATTATTTATAGTAGTTGTCGTATATTATCTCCAATATATAGCCCATGTAAAAACCTGTCTGATCAGGATGAACAATATCTGATAAAAACCCTTTTAATTCTGAGTGCTATGCACTTCAATAGTATTTTTGCATCACAACATTGAAGTGTAAGGGGTCTCCAGTTTTTTAGATGGACTGGATCTTTATATTTGCCATCTGGGTATTCTTTTAATAATAGAGAAATCAGATCTTCCTGCTGAGTACCTGACAGATGACCATTTCCATAGGAGTAGTTAAAATAATCTAACAATGGAGCTTTTAGTATATCAAAAATACTTGATCTACCTCTACCAGTATGTCATCAAGCCCTGGGGTTTTTCAGGCTGAAAGGATTTAATAGCCTCAAAAAGTTATTCCTCTGTAATTTGGCCTTGTGACCCACTGTAACCCACTGTATAAACCTGTAACCCACTGTAACCCACTGTATAAACCTGTAACCCAGTGTAACCCCCTGTAACCCCCTGTAACCCACTGTATAAACCTGTAACCCAGTGTAACCCCCTGTAACCCACTGTATAAACCTGTAACCCACTGTAACCCACTGTATAAACCTGTAACCCAGTGTAACCCCCTGTAACCCCCTATAACCCACTGTATAAACCTGTAACCCAGTGT
The DNA here is from genome assembly GCF_023373465.1 of Oncorhynchus keta. Taxonomy (NCBI): domain Eukaryota; kingdom Metazoa; phylum Chordata; class Actinopteri; order Salmoniformes; family Salmonidae; genus Oncorhynchus; species Oncorhynchus keta. The sequence goes on along the minus strand of NC_068443.1, from coordinate 2,323,693 downwards.
AACCCCCTGTAACCCACTGTATAAACCTGTATCCCAGTGTAACCCCCTGTAACCCACTGTAACCCCCTGTAACCCAGTGTAACCCCCTGTAACCCACTGTAACCCCCTGTAACCCAGTGTAACCCCCTGTAACCCAGTGTAACCCCCTGTAACCCAGTGTAACCCCCTGTAACCCACTGTAACCCCCTGTAACCCACTGTAACCCCCTGTAACCCAGTGTAACCCCCTGTAACCCACTGTAACCGTCTGTAACCCACTGTAACCCCCTGTAACCCACTGTAACCCCCTGTAACCCAGTGTAACCCCCTGTAACCCAGTGTAACCCCCTGTAACCCACTGTAACCCACTGTAACCCACTGTAACCCCCTGTAACCCAGTGTAACCCACTGTAACCCCCTGTAACCACCTGTAACCCACTGTAACCCCCTGTAACCCAGTGTAACCCCCATGTAACCCCCTGTCACCCCTGTAACCCACTGTAACCCCCTGTAACCCAGTGTAACCCAGTGTAACCCCCTGTAACCACCTGTATCGCCCTGTAACCCACTATTGCCCTGTAACCCACTGTAACCCCCTGTAACCCACTATCGCCCTGTAACCCACTGTAACCCACTGTAACCACCTGTATCGCCCTGTAACCCCCTGTAACCCACTGTAACCCACTGTAACCCACTATCGCCCTGTAACCCACTGTAACCCACTGTAACCACCTGTATCGCCCTGTAACCCACTGTAACCCCCTGTAACCCACTGTAACCCCCTGTAACCCAGTGTAACCCAGTGTAACCCCCTGTAACCACCTGTATCGCCCTGTAACCCACTATTGCCCTGTAACCCACTGTAACCCCCTGTAACCCACAATCGCCCTGTAACCCACTGTAACCCACTGTAACCACCTGTATCGCCCTGGAACCCCCTGTAACCCACTGTAACCCACTGTATAAACCTGTAACCCAGTGTAACTCCCTGTAACCCACTGTAACCCCCTGTAACCCAGTGTAACCCCCTGTAACCCACTGTAACCCCCTGTAACCCAGTGTAACCCCCTGTAACCCAGTGTAACCCCCTGTAACCCACTGTAACCCCCTGTAACCCACTGTAACCCCCTGTAACCCAGTGTAACCCCCTGTAACCCACTGTAACCCACTGTAACCCACTGTAACCCCCTGTAACCCACTGTAACCCCCTGTAACCCCCTGTAACCACCTGTAACCCACTGTAACCCCCTGTAACCCAGTGTAACCCCCTGTAACCCCCTGTCACCCCCTGTAACCCACTGTAACCCCCTGTAACCCAGTGTAACCCAGTGT
>NC_068443.1:2294883-2317383 GCF_023373465.1 Oncorhynchus keta | reverse complement strand
TGGATAGATTAGATAGTGTTGGATACAATAGGATGGATTGGATAGATTAGATAGTGTTGGATACAATAGGATGGATTGGATAGATTAGATAGCGTTGGATACAATAGGATATATTGGATAGATTAGATAGTGTTGGATACAATAGGATATATTGGATAGATTAGATAGTGTTGGATACAATAGGATGGATTGGATAGATTAGATAGTGTTGGATACAATAGGATATATTGGTCCCTCATCTCTCTACCCCACACATAGATTAGATAGTGTTGGATAGATAGGATCTAGATAGTCATTGATAGATAGATTAGAGTTGGATACAATAGGATATATTGGATAGATTAGATAGTGTTCAATACCCAGTCACTACGAAGATGGATTGCCAGAGAGGAAGGATAGATTAGATAGTGTTGGATAGCAATAGGATGGATTGACTATATTAGATAGTGTTGGATAGATAGATTAGATAGTGTTGGATACAATAGGATATATTGGTTAGATTAGATAGTGTTGATGAATATTTAATAGGATATGAATACGAAAATTGGATAGATTAGATAGACAATGTTGGATACAATAGGATGGATTGGATAGATTAGATAGTCACGCCCTGGACAAAACAGGATCATAGATGGATCTCTGTTCAACATCAGTCACATAGACAGGACAGGATTATATATTTATCTCTGTTCAGCATCAGTCACATAGACAGGACAGGATTATAGATGGATCTCTGTTCAACATCAGTCACATAGACAGGACAGGATTATAGATGGATCTCTGTTCAACATCAGTCACATAGACAGGACAGGATTATAGATGGATCTCTGTTCAACATAAAACACATAGACAGGACAGGATTATAGATGGATCTCTGTTCAACATCAGTCACATAGACAGGACAGGATTATAGATTTATCTCTGTTCAACATCAGTCACATAGACAGGACAGGATTATAGATGGATCTCTGTTCAACATCAGTCACATAGACAGGACAGGATTATAGATAGATCTCTGTTCAACATAAAACACATAGACAGGACAGGATTATAGATGGATCTCTGTTCAACATCAGTCACATAGACAGGACAGGATTATAGATGGATCTCTGTTCAACATCAGTCACATAGACAGGACAGGATTATAGATGGTAGATAAAATAGATAGACAGAAATCAGTGGAAGATCTCTCCGGCAGCTCCAGCCCTCCAGGCCCCAGGCCCTGTCATCACACCCAGGGATCAAAGCCTCTGGCTGGGCTGCTCTCTCCTCTCTCTCCCTGGGTGACTGACTGGCTAGCTGACACACACGCGCTGGCAGGGCCTTTCATTCAATATTCTCACTGTAGCTCAGGTGGAGCGATGGGGGAGGGGGAGGGGGGGGGTAGAGAGGAAGGGAAAGAGAAAAAAGTTATGTGAGGAAGGAAGTTAGAGGAATTGAGAGAGGGGGAGAAATGGAGAGGAGGGGAGGGGAGAAGAAGAGAGGTGAGTAAAAGGGAGAGGTGAGGAGGGAGGGAGAGGTGAGGGAGGGGAGAAGAATAGGGGGGATGAGAGAAGAAGAGGGGAGTGTGAGGGAGGAGAGAAGAGAGGGGTGAAAGGGAGAGGAGAGGAGGGAGGGAGAAGAGGGGAGCAAATAAGGGAGAGGGAGGGAGGGAGGGGGGCAGAGGGGAGAAGCAGAGAAGGGAGAGGAGGGGAGCAGAGAGGGGGAGCGGGGGAGGGGAGGGGAGAAGAAGAGAAGGGAGAGAGGAGGGGAGCAGAGAGGGGGGGCGGGGGAGGGGAGGGGAGAAGCAGAGAAGGGAGAGGAGGGGAGCAGAGAGGGGGGCGGGGAGGGGAGGGGAGAAGAAGAGAAGGGAGAGGAGGGGAGCAGAGAGAGGGGGGCGGGGGAGGGGAGGGGAGAAGAAGAGAAGGGAGAGGAGGGGAGCAGAGAGGGGGGGAGCGGGGAGGGGAGGGGAGAAGAAGAGAGGTGAGGGAGGAAGGGAGTTGGAGTAACTTTCGCTCCATCAGTATCTTTGTTTTGCATCTGTTGAATTTGTCGTTCTGATTGGCTCTCAGAGGAGGCAGAGATAGGAGGTTTCTGATTGGCTCTCAGAGGAGGCAGAGATAGGAGCTTTTCTTCCACCTGTATTTCTGCAATCTCTTTGTTTATGTGGTGCTGCGCTCTCTGTGTGTGTGTGTGTGTGTGTGTGTGTGTGTGTGTGTGTGTGTGTGTGTGTGTGTGTGTGTGTGTGTGTGTGTGTGTGTGTGTGTGTGTGTGTGTGTGTGTGTGTGTGTGTGTGTGTGTGTGTGTGTGTGTGTGTTTGCCCTGCTTGTTATGCAGGTGATGTTTGAGTGTGTGTCTATGTGCACAGCATTTCTCTGTGTCAACTTTTCTGCTGTGTGTGCATGTTGTCTAGGTAATATACTGACTATACAGGTGTATGTGGTCTAGGTAATATACTGACTATACAGGTGCATGTGTTCTAGGTAATATACTGACTATACAGGTGTATGTGTTGTAGGTAATATACTGACTATACAGGTGTATGTGGTCTAGGTAATATACTGACTATACAGGTGTATGTAGGTATGACTATACAGGTGTATGTGGTCTAGGTAATATACTGACTATACAGGTGTATGTGGTCTAGGTAATATACTGACTATACAGGTGTATGTGGTCTAGGAAATATACTGACTATACAGGTGTATGTGGTCTAGGTAATATACTGACTATACAGGTGTATGTGGTCTAGGTAATATACTGACTATACAGGTGTATGTGTTCTAGGTAATATATTGACTATACAGGTGTATGTGGTCTAGGTAATATACTGACTATACAGGTGTATGTGGTCTAGGAAATATACTGACTATACAGGTGTATGTGGTCTAGGTAATATACTGACTATACAGGTGTATGTGGTCTAGGTAATATACTGACTATACAGGTGTATGTGGTCTAGGTAATATACTGACTATACAGGTGTATGTGGTCTAGGTAATATACTGACTATACAGGTGTATGTGGTCTAGGTAATATACTGACTATACAGGTGTATGTGGTCTAGGTAATATACTGACTATACAGGTGTATGTGGTCTAGGTAATATACTGACTATACAGGTGTATGTGGTCTGTAATATACTGTACAGGTGTAGGTAATATACTGACTATACAGGTGTATGTGGTCTAGGTAATATACTGACTATACAGGTGTAGGTGTATGTGGTCTAGGTAATATACTGACTATACAGGTGTATGTGGTCTAGGTAATATACTGACTATACAGGTGTATGTTGTCTAGTAATATACTGACTATACAGGTGTATGTGGTCTAGGTAATATACTGACTATACAGGTGTATGTGGTCTAGGTAATATACTGACTATACAGGTGTATGTGGTCTAGGTAATATACTGACTATACAGGTGTATGTGGTCTAGGTAATATACTGACTATACAGGTGTATGTGGTCTAGGTAATATACTGACTATACAGGTGTATGTGGTCTAGGTAATATACTGACTATACAGGTGTATGTGGTCTAGGTAATATACTGACTATACAGGTGTATGTGGTCTAGGTAATATACTGACTATACAGGTGTATGTGGTCTAGGTAATATACTGACTATACAGGTGTATGTGGTCTAGGTAATATACTGACTATACAGGTGTATGTGGTCTAGGTAATATACTGACTATACAGGTGTATGTGTTCTAGGTAATATACTGACTATACAGGTGTATGTGGTCTAGGTAATATACTGACTATACAGGTGTATGTGGTCTAGGTAATATACTGACTATACAGTATACAGGTGTATGTTGTCTAGTAATATACTGACTATACAGGTGTATGTGTTCTTGGTAATATACTGACTATACAGGTGTATGTGGTCTAGGTAATATACTGACTATACAGGTGTATGTGTTCTAGGTAATATACTGACTATACAGGTGTATGTGTTCTAGGTAATATACTGACTATACAGGTGTATGTGTTCTAGGTAATATACTGACTATACAGGTGTATGTGGTCTAGGTAATATACTGACTATACAGGTGTATGTGTTCTAGGTAATATACTGACTATACAGGTGTATGTGTTCTAGGTAATATACTGACTATACAGGTGTATGTGGTCTAGGTAATATACTGACTATACAGGTGTATGTGTTCTAGGTAATATACTGACTATACAGGTGTATGTGTTCTAGGTAATATACTGACTATACAGGTGTATGTGTTCTAGGTAATATACTGTATGTGTATGTGGTCTAGGTAATATACTGACTATACAGGTGTATGTGGTCTAGGTAATATACTGACTATACAGGTGTATGTGTTCTAGGTAATATACTGACTATACAGGTGTATGTGGTATAGGTAATATACTGACTATACAGGTGTATGTGTTCTAGGTAATATACTGACTATACAGGTGTATGTTGTCTAGGTAATATACTGACTATACAGGTGTATGTGTTCTAGGTAATATACTGACTATACAGGTGTATGTGGTCTAGGTAATATACTGACTATACAGGTGTATGTTGTCTAGGTAATATACTGACTATACAGGTGTATGTTGTCTAGGTAATATACTGACTATACAGGTGTATGTGGTATAGGTAATATACTGACTATACAGGTGTATGTGGTCTAGGTAATATACTGACTATACAGGTGTATGTGTTCTAGGTAATATACTGACTATACAGGTGTATGTTGTCTAGGTAATATACTGACTATACAGGTGTATGTGTTCTAGGTAATATACTGACTATACAGGTGTATGTTGTCTAGGTAATATACTGACTATACAGGTGTATGTGGTCTAGGTAATATACTGACTATACAGGTGTATGTGGTCTAGGTAATATACTGACTATACAGGTGTATGTTGTCTAGGTAATATACTGACTATACAGGTGTATGTTGTCTAGGTAATATACTGACTATACAGGTGTATGTGGTCTAGGTAATATATTGACTATACAGGTGTATGTTGTCTAGGTAATATACTGACTATACAGGTGTATGTGGTCTAGGTAATATACTGACTATACAGGTGTATGTGGTCTAGGTAATATACTGACTATACAGGTGTATGTGGTCTAGGTAATATACTGACTATACAGGTGTATGTTGTCTAGGTAATATACTGACTATACAGGTGTATGTTGTCTAGGTAATATACTGACTATACAGGTGTATGTTGTCTAGGTAATATACTGACTATACAGGTGTATGTGGTCTAGGTAATATACTGACTATACAGGTGTATGTGTTCTAGGTAATATATTGACTATACAGGTGTATGTGGTCTAGGTAATATACTGACTATACAGGTGTATGTGGTCTAGGTCATATACTGACTATACAGGTGTATGTGTTCTAGGTAATATACTGACTATACAGGTGTATGTGGTCTAGGTAATATACTGACTATACAGGTGTATGTGGTCTAGGTAATATACTGACTATACAGGTGTATGTTGTATCGTTTCTACCTCGTCTGTCTCTTCAGAGAGGGTAGACGTGGGTATTTCCCTGCTCTTATGAGCCTGTCCCCCTCGGGGTTTACTCCGCTCACAGTTTTTAACTGTCAAAGCAAAGAGTTGGTACCACGTTCCGGATCACATCCATTCTCCCCATGAACATCTTCTGATCACCTATTCTTTTACATGCAATAAGAAACGATGGGTTTCCTGGGGGTTTAAATAAAGAAGGAAACAGGTGGATTTTGTTGTTTGTTTGGTTGTTGAGAAGACTGTCACCTGTCACATGAAAGGGAGAGAGAAGAAGAAAAACAGAATGAAAGATATTATATAAGACTGCACCAAGCACCAATTAATGCAAAAAGTCAGTTAACTCAATGTTGCTTTAGTTGGGCTTTATCAGTTGAATTCCAGATGGTTTTAAAGGTCTCAGCGTTGTGTGCGGTCAGCTTTAGTGGAGCTACGTTTTCATGTTTGTTAAGTATATGTTCATCTCCAATTCACGTTTTTAAAAAAAATGTATCTGATGATTTCTGTACAGTGCCTTGCGAAAGTATTCGGCCCCCTTGAACTTTGCGACCTTTTGCCACATTTCAGGCTTCAAACATAAAGATATAAAACTGTATTTTTTTTGTGAAGAATCAACAACAAGTGGGACACAATCATGAAGTGGAACGACATTTATTGGATATTTCAAACTTTTTTAACAAATCAAAAACTGAAAAATTGGGCGTGCAAAATGATTATTATGATTTATGTATATGTAGGTTGGATGGTAACCTCATTGATCGCGTATAAATATCTGGATCGAACAAAAAGCTATCTTTTAAAAAACACGTTGATGAGTTAGTTAAGAAATGAACACTTAAAATTATTATTATTATTAATTAACTCAATTAGATTATTTTATTAAATATTAGGAAACATAATTCATTCGACAGGTGTGTCAGGTAAGATAGTTAGGGTCAGGTAAGGTAGTTGGGGTCAGGTAAGGTAGTTGGGGTCAGGTAAGGTAGTTGGGGTCAGGTATGGTAGTTAGGGTCAGGTAAGGTAGTTGGGGTCAGGTAAGGTAGTTGGGGTCAGGTAAGGTAGTTGGGGTCAGGTAAGGTAGTTGGGGTCAGGTAAGGTAGTTGGGGTCAGGTAAGGTAGTTGGGGTCAGGTAAGGTAGTTGGGGTCAGGTAAGGTAGTTGGGGTCAGGTAAGGTAGTTAGGGTCAGGTAAGGTAGTTGGGGTCAGGTAAGGTAGTTAGGGTCAGGTAAGATAGTTGGGGTCAGGTAAGGTAGTTAGGGTCAGGTAAGGTAGTTGGGGTCAGGTAAGGTAGTTGGGGTCAGGTATGGTAGTTAGGGTCAGGTAAGGTAGTTAGGGTCAGGTAAGGTAGTTGGGGTCAGGTAAGGTAGTTGGGGTCAGGTAAGGTAGTTGGGGTCAGGTAAGGTAGTTGGGGTCAGGTAAGGTAGTTAGGGTCAGGTAAGATAGTTGGGGTCAGGTAAGGTAGTTGGGGTCAGGTAAGGTAGTTAGGGTCAGGTAAGGTAGTTAGGGTCAGGTAAGGTTGTTAGGGTCAGGTGTGTCAGGTAAGGTAGTTAGGGTCAGGTAAGGCAGTTAGGGTCAGGTAAGGTAGTTAGGGTCAGGTAAGGTCGTTAGGGTCAGGTAAGGTAGTTAGGGTCAGGTAAGGTAGTTAGGGTCAGGTAAGGTAGTTAGGGTCAGGTAAGGTAGTTAGGGTCAGGTAAGGTTGTTAGGGTCAGGTGTGTCAGGTAAGGTAGTTAGGGTCAAGTAAGGCAGTTAGGGTCAGGTAGTTAGTTAGGGTCAGGTAAGGTAGTTAGGGTCAGGTAAGGTAGTTGGGGTCAGGTAAGGTAGTTGGGGTCAGGTAAGGTAGTTAGGGTCAGGTAAGGTAGTTGGGGTCAGGTAAGGTAGTTAGGGTCAGGTAAGGTAGTTGGGGTCAGGTAGATAATTGGGGTCAGGTAAGGTAGTTGGAATCAGGTAAGGTAGTTAGGGTCAGGTAAGGTAGTTAGGGTCAGGTAAGGTCGTTAGGGTCAGGTAAGGTAGTGAGGGTGAGGTAAGGTAGTTAGGGTCAGGTAAGGTAGTTAGGGTCAGGTAAGGTAGTTAGGGTCAGGTAAGGTTGTTAGGGTCAGGTGTGTCAGGTAAGGTAGTTAGGGTCAGGTAAGGCAGTTAGGGTCAGGTAAGGTAGTTAGGGTCAGGTAAGGTCGTTAGGGTCAGGTAAGGTAGTGAGGGTCAGGTAAGGTAGTTAGGGTCAGGTAAGGTAGTTAGGGTCAGGTAAGGTAGTTAGGGTCAGGTAAGGTTGTTAGGGTCAGGTGTGTCAGGTAAGGTAGTTAGGGTCAGGTAAGGTAGTTAGGGTCAGGTAAGGTAGTTACGGTCAGGTAAGGTAGTTAGGGTCAGGTAAGATAGTTGGGGTCAGGTAAGATAGTTGGGGTCAGGTAAGGTAGTTAGGGTCAGGTAAGGTAGTTAGGGGCAGGTAAGTTAGTTAGGGTCAGGTAAGGTAGTTAGGGTCAGGTAACGTGGTTAGGGTCAGGTAAGGTAGGTAGGGTCAGGTAAGGTAGTTAGGGTCAGGTAAGGTAGTTGGGGTCAGGTAAGGTAGTTAGGGTCAGGTAAGGTAGTTAGGGTCAGGTAAGGTAGTTAGGGTCAGGTAAGGTAGTTAGGGTCAGGTAAGGTAGTTGGGGTCAGGTAAGGTAGTTAGGGTCAGGTAAGGTAGTTAGGGTCAGGTAAGGTAGTTGGGGTCAGGTAAGGTAGTTGGGGTCAGGTAAGGTAGTTGGGGTCAGGTAAGGTAGTTGGGGTCAGGTAAGGTAGTTGGGGTCAGGTAAGGTAGTTGGGGTCAGGTAAGGTAGTTGGGGTCAGGTAAGGTAGTTGGGGTCAGGTAAGGTAGTTGGGGTCAGGTAAGGTAGTTGGGGTCAGGTAAGGTAGTTGGGGTCAGGTAAGGTAGTTAGGGTCAGGTAAGGTAGTTGGGGTCAGGTAAGGTAGTTGGGGTCAGGTAAGGTAGTTGGGGTCAGGTAAGGTAGTTGGGGTCAGGTAAGGTAGTTGGGGTCAGGTTAGGTAGTTAGGGTCAGGTAAGGTAGTTAGGGTCAGGTAAGGTAGTTAGGGTCAGGTAAGGTAGTTAGGGTCAGGTAAGGTTGTTAGGGTCAGGTGTGTCAGGTAAGGTAGTTAGGGTCAAGTAAGGCAGTTAGGGTCAGGTAAGTTAGTTAGGGTCAGGTAAGGTAGTTAGGGTCAGGTAAGGTAGTTAGGGTCAGGTAAGGTAGTTGGGGTCAGGTAAGGTAGTTAGGGTCAGGTAAGGTAGTTGGGGTCAGGTATGGTAGTTAGGGTCAGGTAAGGTAGTTGGGGTCAGGTAAGGTAGTTGGGGTCAGGTAAGGTAGTTGGGGTCAGGTAAGGTAGTTGGGGTCAGGTAAGGTAGTTGGGGTCAGGTAAGGTAGTTAGGGTCAGGTAAGGTAGTTGGGGTCAGGTAAGGTAGTTGGGGTCAGGTAAGGTAGTTAGGGTCAGGTAAGGTAGTTAGGGTCAGGTAAGGTTGTTAGGGTCAGGTGTGTCAGGTAAGGTAGTTAGGGTCAGGTAAGGCAGTTAGGGTCAGGTAAGGTAGTTAGGGTCAGGTAAGGTCGTTAGGGTCAGGTAAGGTAGTTAGGGTCAGGTAAGGTAGTTAGGGTCAGGTAAGGTAGTTAGGGTCAGGTAAGGTAGTTAGGGTCAGGTAAGGTTGTTAGGGTCAGGTGTGTCAGGTAAGGTAGTTAGGGTCAAGTAAGGCAGTTAGGGTCAGGTAAGTTAGTTAGGGTCAGGTAAGGTAGTTAGGGTCAGGTAAGGTAGTTAGGGTCAGGTAAGGTAGTTGGGGTCAGGTAAGGTAGTTAGGGTCAGGTAAGGTAGTTGGGGTCAGGTAAGGTAGTTGGGGTCAGGTAGATAATTGGGGTCAGGTAAGGTAGTTGGAATCAGGTAAGGTAGTTAGGGTCAGGTAAGGTAGTTAGGGTCAGGTAAGGTCGTTAGGGTCAGGTAAGGTAGTGAGGGTGAGGTAAGGTAGTTAGGGTCAGGTAAGGTAGTTAGGGTCAGGTAAGGTAGTTGGGGTCAGGTAAGGTAGTTAGGGTCAGGTAAGGTAGTTAGGGTCAGGTAAGGTAGTTAGGGTCAGGTAAGGTAGTTAGGGTCAGGTAAGGTAGTTGGGGTCAGGTAAGGTAGTTGGGGTCAGGTAAGGTGGTTAGGGTCAGGTAAGGTAGTTGGGGTCAGGTAAGGTAGTTGGGGTCAGGTAAGGTAGTTGGGGTCAGGTAAGGTAGTTGGGGTCAGGTAAGGTAGTTAGGGTCAGGTAAGGTAGTTGGGGTCAGGTAAGGTAGTTGGGGTCAGGTAAGGTAGTTGGGGTCAGGTAAGGTAGTTGGGGTCAGGTAAGGTAGTTGGGGTCAGGTAAGGTAGTTGGGGTCAGGTAAGGTAGTTGGGGTCAGGTAAGGTAGTTAGGGTCAGGTAAGGTAGTTGGGGTCAGGTAAGGTAGTTGGGGTCAGGTAAGGTAGTTGGGGTCAGGTAAGGTAGTTGGGGTCAGGTAAGGTAGTTAGGGTCAGGTAAGGTAGTTAGGGTCAGGTAAGGTAGTTAGGGTCAGGTAAGGTAGTTAGGGTCAGGTAAGGTTGTTAGGGTCAGGTGTGTCAGGTAAGGTAGTTAGGGTCAGGTAAGGCAGTTAGGGTCAGGTAAGTTAGTTAGGGTCAGGTAAGGTAGTTAGGGTCAGGTAAGGTAGTTAGGGTCAGGTAAGGTAGTTGGGGTCAGGTAAGGTAGTTAGGGTCAGGTAAGGTAGTTGGGGTCAGGTATGGTAGTTAGGGTCAGGTAAGGTAGTTGGGGTCAGGTAAGGTAGTTGGGGTCAGGTAAGGTAGTTGGGGTCAGGTAAGGTAGTTGGGGTCAGGTAAGGTAGTTGGGGTCAGGTAAGGTAGTTAGGGTCAGGTAAGGTAGTTGGGGTCAGGTAAGGTAGTTGGGGTCAGGTAAGGTAGTTAGGGTCAGGTAAGGTAGTTAGGGTCAGGTAAGGTTGTTAGGGTCAGGTGTGTCAGGTAAGGTAGTTAGGGTCAGGTAAGGCAGTTAGGGTCAGGTAAGGTAGTTAGGGTCAGGTAAGGTCGTTAGGGTCAGGTAAGGTAGTTAGGGTCAGGTAAGGTAGTTAGGGTCAGGTAAGGTAGTTAGGGTCAGGTAAGGTAGTTAGGGTCAGGTAAGGTTGTTAGGGTCAGGTGTGTCAGGTAAGGTAGTTAGGGTCAAGTAAGGCAGTTAGGGTCAGGTAAGTTAGTTAGGGTCAGGTAAGGTAGTTAGGGTCAGGTAAGGTAGTTAGGGTCAGGTAAGGTAGTTGGGGTCAGGTAAGGTAGTTAGGGTCAGGTAAGGTAGTTGGGGTCAGGTAAGGTAGTTAGGGTCAGGTAAGGTAGTTGGGGTCAGGTAGAGGTGGGGTCAGGTAAGGTAGTTGGAATCAGGTAAGGTAGTTAGGGTCAGGTAAGGTAGTTAGGGTCAGGTAAGGTCGTTAGGGTCAGGTAAGGTAGTGAGGGTGAGGTAAGGTAGTTAGGGTCAGGTAAGGTAGTTAGGGTCAGGTAAGGTAGTTAGGGTCAGGTAAGGTTGTTAGGGTCAGGTGTGTCAGGTAAGGTAGTTAGGGTCAGGTAAGGCAGTTAGGGTCAGGTAAGGTAGTTAGGGTCAGGTAAGGTCGTTAGGGTCAGGTAAGGTAGTGAGGGTCAGGTAAGGTAGTTAGGGTCAGGTAAGGTAGTTAGGGTCAGGTAAGGTAGTTAGGGTCAGGTAAGGTTGTTAGGGTCAGGTGTGTCAGGTAAGGTAGTTAGGGTCAGGTAAGGTAGTTAGGGTCAGGTAAGGTAGTTACGGTCAGGTAAGGTAGTTAGGGTCAGGTAAGATAGTTGGGGTCAGGTAAGATAGTTGGGGTCAGGTAAGGTAGTTAGGGTCAGGTAAGGTAGTTAGGGGCAGGTAAGTTAGTTAGGGTCAGGTAAGGTAGTTAGGGTCAGGTAAGGTGGTTAGGGTCAGGTAAGGTAGGTAGGGTCAGGTAAGGTAGTTAGGGTCAGGTAAGGTAGTTGGGGTCAGGTAAGGTAGTTAGGGTCAGGTAAGGTAGTTAGGGTCAGGTAAGGTAGTTAGGGTCAGGTAAGGTAGTTAGGGTCAGGTAAGGTAGTTGGGGTCAGGTAAGGTAGTTAGGGTCAGGTAAGGTAGTTAGGGTCAGGTAAGGTAGTTGGGGTCAGGTAAGGTAGTTGGGGTCAGGTAAGGTAGTTGGGGTCAGGTAAGGTAGTTGGGGTCAGGTGAGGTAGTTGGGGTCAGGTAAGGTAGTTGGGGTCAGGTAAGGTAGTTGGGGTCAGGTAAGGTAGTTGGGGTCAGGTAAGGTAGTTGGGGTCAGGTAAGGTAGTTGGGGTCAGGTAAGGTAGTTGGGGTCAGGTAAGGTAGTTGGGGTCAGGTAAGGTAGTTGGGGTCAGGTAAGGTGGTTAGGGTCAGGTAAGGTAGTTGGGGTCAGGTAAGGTAGTTGGGGTCAGGTAAGGTAGTTGGGGTCAGGTAAGGTAGTTGGGGTCAGGTAAGGTAGTTAGGGTCAGGTAAGGTAGTTGGGGTCAGGTAAGGTAGTTAGGGTCAGGTAAGGTAGTTAGGGTCAGGTAAGGTAGTTAGGGTCAGGTAAGGTAGTTAGGGTCAGGTAAGGTAGTTGGGGTCAGGTAAGGTAGTTGGGGTCAGGTAAGGTAGTTAGGGTCAGGTAAGGTAGTTAGGGTCAGGTAAGGTAGTTGTGGTCAGGTAAGGTAGTTAGGGTCAGGTAAGGTAGTTAGGGTCAGGTAAGGTAGTTAGGGTAAGGTGTTTATATTTATCAAACCTTTTGCTTCCTGTTCCACCTGAAAGTTGTTCTTTTCTCTCCGTATCCTTTCTGTGCCCATTGTGTGTTGTGTGTGTGTTGTGTGTGTGTTGTGTGTGTGTTGTGTGTGTGTTGTGTGTGTGTTGTGTGTGCGTTAGCTCTGTCCTCAGTACTGGCCAGAGAACGGCGTGCATCGCCATGGGCCAATCCAAGTGGAGTTTGTCTCAGCTGATCTGGAGGAGGACATAATCAGTAGAATATTCCGGATCTACAACGCAGCACGGGTACGCACACACACACACTATGGCACTATGGGAAAATTAGCTAACACTCTCTATGTAGCTTACAGCAGTACAGGTACCACCCTGAATTTACCTGACCCCAACCAACTAGCTTACCTGTTCCCAACTACCTTACCTGAAACACCTGACCCCAACTACCTTACCTGACCCCGACTACCTTACCTGAAACACCTGATCCTAAATACCTTACCTGAAACACCTGACCCCAACTATCTTACCTGACCCCAACTACCTTACCTGACCCCAACTACCTTACCTGACCCCAACTATCTTACCTGACCCTAACTATCTTACCTGACCCTAACCTACCTTACCTGACCCCAACTACCTTACCTGACCCTGAACTACCTTACCTGACCCCAACTATCTTACCTGACCCCAACTACCTTACCTGACCCCAACTATCTTACCTGACCCCAACTACCTTACCTGATACCTACCTGACCCCAACTACCTTACCTGACCCCAACTACCTTACCCCAACTACCTTACCTGACCCCAACTGTCTTACCTGACCCTAACTACCTTACCTGACCCCTAACTACCTTACCTGACCCTAACAACCTCATTACCTGACCCTAACTACCTTACCTGACCCTAACTATCTTACCTGACCCCAACTATCTTACCTGACCCCAACTACCTTACCTGACCCCAACTACCTGACCCCAACTGTCTTACCTGTTAACTATCTACCTGACCCTAACTTTCTTACCTGACCCTAACTACCTTACCTGACACACCTGACCCCAACTGTCTCACCTGACCCTAACTATCTTACCTGACCTCAACTATCTTACCTGACCCCAACTACCTTACCTGACCCTAACTACCTTACCTGACCCCAACTACCTTACCTGACCCCAACTATCTGTCTGACCCTGTTATTACCTGACCCCAACTACCTTACCTGTCAACTACCTTACCTGATCAACTGTCTACCTGACCCTAACTATCTTACCTGACCCCAAATATCTTACCTGACCCCAACTACATTACCTGACCCGAACTACCTACCTGACCCCAACTATCTTACCTGACCCCAATTTGTTAACCTGACCCTAACTGTCTGTTACCTGACCTGCAACTATCTTACCTGACCCTGTTATTACCTGACCCTAACTACCTTACCTGACCCCAACTACCCTAAATACCTATATCTATCTGTCTGTTTGTTTATGAAGCTATATCTATCTGTCTATGAACCTATATTCACCTGTCTGTCTGTTTGTTAACCTGTTTCTACCTGTCTGTCTGTTTGTTAACCTGTCTGTCTGTCTGTTTGTTAACCTGTCTGTCTGTTATTAACCTGTATCTACCTGTCTGTCTGTTATTAACCTGTATCTACCTGTCTGTCTGTTATTAACCTGTATCTACCTGTCTGTCTGTTATTAACCTGTATCTACCTGTCTGTCTGTTATTAACCTGTATCTACCTGTCTGTCTGTTATTAACCTACCTGTCTGTCTGTCCAGCCTCAGGACGGGTACCGTATGGTGCAACAGTTCCAGTTCCTGGGTTGGCCAATGTACCGAGACACTCCCATGTCCAAACGCTCCTTCCTCAAGCTCATCAGACAGGTGGACAAATGGCAGGAGGAGTATGATGGAGGAGAGGGACGCACTGTGGTGCACTGTCTGTAAGTAACACACACTAACACACATACTAACACACAGGGACATACACACACTGTCTGCAAGTCACAATTACCTTCTACGGAGATTCTACTTTACATGGGGATGTTTCTCCTCTCATCTGTTGACCTTCATGTCCCTCCTCTCATCTGTTGACCTTCTTGTGCTCACTACTCACTACTCACTGCTCACTGCTCGCTGCTCGCTGCTCACTACTCACTACTCGCTGCTCACTACTCACTGCTCACTGCTCACTGCTCGCTGCTCACTACTCACTGCTCACTGCTCACTGCTCGCTGCTCGCTGCTCACTGCTCACTACTCACTGCTCACTGCTCACTGCTCACTGCTCGCTGCTCGCTGCTCGCCGCTCGCTGCTCACTACTCACTGCTCACTACTCACTACTCACTGCTCACTACTCACTGCTCACTGCTCACTGCTCACTGCTCGCTGCTCACTACTCACTGCTCACTGCTCGTTGCTCACTACTCACTGCTCACTACTCACTGCTCGTTGCTCACTACTCACTGCTCACTGCTCACTGCTCGCTGCTCACTGCTCACTGCTCACTGCTCGTTGCTCGCTGCTCGCTGCTCGCTGCTCGCTGCTCGCTGCTCGCTGCTCGCTGCTCACTGCTCGCTGCTCGCTGCTCGCTGCTCGCTGCTCACTGCTCACTGCTCACTGCTCACTGCTCACTGCTCGTTGCTCGCTGCTCGCTGCTCGCTACTCACTGCTCACTACTCACTGCTCACTGCTCACTGCTCACTACTCACTGCTCACTGCTCGTTGCTCGTTGCTCACTGCTCATTGCTCACTGCTCACTACTCACTGCTCACTGCTCACTGCTCACTGCTCGCTACTCGCTGCTCGCTGCTCACTGCTCACTGCTCACTGCTCGTTGCTCGCTGCTCACTGCACCACACTGTTCAATAGAGACGACTGGTGCTTTGAGCAAATGAATAATGTGGACTTATTGGACCAAAGGGAACTGTGTTAGCTCTATTCATTACCCTTCCATCTGAAACCATCTGAATGACAGAATACACCCCTTCTCTCTCTCTGTTTATCTGTCTCTGTCTTCCTCTCTCTCTCTCTCTGTTTATCTGTCTCTCTCTCTCTGTTTATCTGTCTCTCTCTCTCTGTTTATCTGTCTCTCTCTCTCTGTTTATCTTTCTTTGTCTCTCTCTCTCTCTCTCTCTTTCCCTCTCTGTTTATCTGTCTCTCTCTCTCTGTTTATCTGTCTCTCTCTCTCCCTCTCTCTGTTTATCTGTCTCTCTCTCTGTTTAACTGTCTTTGTCTTCCCCTCTCTCTCTCTCTCTCTCTGTTTAACTGTCTTTGTCTTCCCCTCTCTCTCTCTCCCTCTCTGTTTATCTGTCTCTCTCTCTCTGTTTATCTGTCTCTCTCTCTCTCTCTGTTTATCTTTCTTTGTCTCTCTCTCTCTCTCTCTTTCCCTCTCTCTGTTTATCTGTCTCTCTCTGTTTAACTGTCTTTGTCTTCCCCTCTCTCTCTCTCCCTCTCTGTTTATCTGTCTCTCTGTCTCTGTTTATCTGTCTCTCTCTCTCTCTCTGTTTATCTGTCTCTCTCTCTCCCTCTCTCTGTTTATCTGTCTCTCTCTCTGTTTAACTGTCTTTGTCTTCCCCTCTCTCTCTCTCCCTCTCTGTTTATCTGTCTCTCTCTCTGTTTAACTGTCTTTGTCTTCCCCTCTCTCTCTCCCTCTCTCTGTTTAACTGTCTTTGTCTTCCCCTCTCTCTCTCTCCCTCTCTCTGTTTAACTGTCTTTGTCTTCCCCTCTCTCTCTCTCCCTCTCTCTGTTTAACTGTCTTTGTCTTCCCCTCTCTCTCTCCCTCTCTCTGTTTAACTGTCTTTGTCTTCCCCTCTCTCTCTCTCTCTCTGTTTATCTGTCTTTCCTCTCTCTCTCCTTCGCTGCAGTAACGGAGGAGGGCGCAGTGGGACGTTCTGTGCCATCAGCATCGTGTGTGAGATGTTACAACATCAACGTTCTGTAGACGTTTTCCACGCCGTCAAAACACTGAGGAACAACAAACCCAACATGGTCGACCTACTGGTAGGAAACACATCCTGTAATCATTAACACTACAGAAACACATCCTGTAATCATTAACACTACAGAAACACATCCTGTAATCATTAACACTACAGAAACACATCCTGTAATCATTAACACTACAGAAACACATCCTGTAATCATTAACACTACAGATGACCTACTGGTAGGAAACACATTCTGTAATCATTAACACTACAGATGACCTACTGGTAGGAAACACATCCTGTAATCATTAACACTACAGATGACCTACTGGTAGGAAACACATCCTGTAATCATTAACACTACAGAAACACATCCTGTAATCATTAACACTACAGAAACACATCCTGTAATCATTAACACTACAGAAACACATCCTGTAATCATTAACACTACAGAAACACATCCTGTAATCATTAACACTACAGATGACCTACTGGTAGGAAACACATTCTGTAATCATTAACACTACAGATGACCTACTGGTAGGAAACACATCCTGTAATCATTAACACTACAGAAACACATCCTGTAATCATTAACACTACAGAAACACATCCTGTAATCATTAACACTACAGAAACACATCCTGTAATCATTAACACTACAGAAACACATCCTGTAATCATTAACACTACAGATGACCTACTGGTAGGAAACACATTCTGTAATCATTAACACTACAGATGACCTACTGGTAGGAAACACATCCTGTAATCATCAACACTACAGATGACCTACTGGTAGGAAACACATTCTGTAATCATTAACACTACAGATGACCTACTGGTAGGAAACACATCCTGTAATCATTAACACTACAGATGACCTACTGGTAGGAAACACATTCTGTAATCATTAACACTACAGATGACCTACTGGTAGGAAACACATTCTGTAATCATTAACACTACAGATGACCTACTGGTAGGAAACACATTCTGTAATCATTAACACTACAGATGACCTACTGGTAGGAAACACATCCTGTAATCATTAACACTACAGATGACCTACTGGTAGGAAACACATTCTGTAATCATTAACACTACAGATGACCTACTGGTAGGAAACACATTCTGTAATCATTAACACTACAGATGACCTACTGGTAGGAAACACATTCTGTAATCATTAACACTACAGATGACCTACTGGTAGGAAACACATTCTGTCATCATTAACACTACAGATGACCTACTGGTAGGAAACACATCCTGTAATCATTAACACTACAGATGACCTACTGGTAGGAAACACATCCTGTAATCATTAACACTACAGATGACCTACTGGTAGGAAACACATTCTGTAATCATTAACACTACAGATGACCTACTGGTAGGAAACACATTCTGTAATCATTAACACTACAGATGACCTACTGGTAGGAAACACATTCTGTCATCATTAACACTACAGATGACCTACTGGTAGGAAACACATCCTGTAATCATTAACACTACAGATGACCTACTGGTAGGAAACACATCCTGTAATCATTAACACTACAGATGACCTACTGGTAGGAAACACATTCTGTAATCATTAACACTACAGATGACCTACTGGTAGGAAACACATTCTGTCATCATTAACACTACAGATGACCTACTGGTAGGAAACACATTCTGTAATCATTAACACTACAGATGACCTACTGGTAGGAAACACATCCTGTAATCATTAACACTACAGATGACCTACTGGTAGGAAACACATTCTGTAATCATTAACACTACAGATGACCTACTGGTAGGAAACACATCCTGTAATCATTAACACTACAGATGACCTACTGGTAGGAAACACATCCTGTAATCATTAACACTACAGATGACCTACTGGTAGGAAACACATCCTGTAATCATTAACACTACAGATGACCTACTGGTAGGAAACACATTCTGTAATCATTAACACTACAGATGACCTACTGGTAGGAAACACATCCTGTAATCATTAACACTACAGATGACCTACTGGTAGGAAACACATCCTGTAATCATTAACACTACAGATGACCTACTGGTAGGAAACACATCCTGTAATCATTAACACTACAGATGACCTACTGGTAGGAAACACATTCTGTAATCATTAACACTACAGATGACCTACTGGTAGGAAACACATCCTGTAATCATTAACACTACAGATGACCTACTGGTAGGAAACACATCCTGTAATCATTAACACTACAGATGACCTACTGGTAGGAAACACATCCTGTAATCATTAACACTACAGATGACCTACTGGTAGGAAACACATTCTGTAATCATTAACACTACAGATGACCTACTGGTAGGAAACACATCCTGTAATCATTAACACTACAGATGACCTACTGGTAGGAAACACATCCTGTAATCATTAACACTACAGATGACCTACTGGTAGGAAACACATCCTGTAATCATTAACACTACAGATGACCTACTGGTAGGAAACACATCCTGTAATCATTAACACTACAGATGACCTACTGGTAGGAAACACATTCTGTAATCATTAACACTACAGATGACCTACTGGTAGGAAACACATTCTGTAATCATTAACACTACAGATGACCTACTGGTAGGAAACACATTCTGTAATCATTAACACTACAGATGACCTACTGGTAGGAAACACATTCTGTAATCATTAACACTACAGATGACCTACTGGTAGGAAACACATTCTGTAATCATTAACACTACAGATGACCTACTGGTAGGAAACACATTCTGTAATCATTAACACTACAGATGACCTACTGGTAGGAAACACATTCTGTAATCATTAACACTACAGATGACCTACTGGTAGGAAACACATTCTGTAATCATTAACACTACAGATGACCTACTGGTAGGAAACACATTCTGTAATCATTAACACTACAGATGACCTACTGGTAGGAAACACATTCTGTAATCATTAACACTACAGATGACCTACTGGTAGGAAACACATTCTGTAATCATTAACACTACAGATGACCTACTGGTAGGAAACACATCCTGTAATCATTAACACTACAGATGACCTACTGGTAGGAAACACATTCTGTAATCATTAACACTACAGATGACCTACTGGTAGGAAACACATTCTGTAATCATTAACACTACAGATGACCTACTGGTAGGAAACACATTCTGTAATCATTAACACTACAGATGACCTACTGGTAGGAAACACATTCTGTAATCATTAACACTACAGATGACCTACTGGTAGGAAACACATTCTGTAATCATTAACACTACAGATGACCTACTGGTAGGAAACACATTCTGTAATCATTAACACTACAGATGACCTACTGGTAGGAAACACATTCTGTAATCATTAACACTACAGATGACCTACTGGTAGGAAACACATCCTGTAATCATTAACACTACAGATGACCTACTGGTAGGAAACACATTCTGTAATCATTAACACTACAGAAACACATCCTGTAATCATTAACACTACAGATGACCTACTGGTAGGAAACACATTCTGTAATCATTAACACTACAGATGACCTACTGGTAGGAAACACATCCTGTAATCATTAACACTACAGATGACCTACTGGTAGGAAACACATTCTGTAATCATTAACACTACAGATGACCTACTGGTAGGAAACACATTCTGTAATCATTAACACTACAGATCTGTTTTGTGTCTTGTCAAACTCCTAGGTTCAATGTCATGACAAGACGGCACAATGTCCGATGTGTAAAATGTCTTACACAGATCAGATCAGTGATGAAGAATACCAGCCCCTTGTTTGCTTTTTGTGTTCTACAGGATCAGTACAAGTTCTGCTATGAAGTGGCTCTGGAGTATTAGAACTGTGGATGAACAACAGTCTCAGCCTGGACGCAGAACTGTGAACGACACGGGGGGGGGGGGGGACTTTATAGACGAGACTGCAGCGTAGACCGACCTGTGTTTTTCGTGATCGAACAACTGGAGCAGGACGAACACGCCTCCACAAATACAGACACACACAGCTCTGTCTTTCTTAGCTTGATGAGGTGACAGAGGTGAGGTGTACTGTTGTCTCTATATAGTTCCATCAGTCTCTGATCTGCTACCAGGAAGGATTCAGGAGCACAATGTTTTACACCCTTGCCCCTACACCCTCTCCCCTACGCCCTCGCCCCTACACCCCTTGCCCCTCCCCCTCGCCCCTACGTAATCCTACCCCTCCCCCTACCCCCTCTCCCCTACACCCTCGTCCCTACACCCTCGTCCCTACACCCTCTCCCCTACCCCTGATGCACCTACACCCTTGTTTGCTTTTGCCCCTACACCCTCTCCCCTACACCCACACCCCTGAACACAGTCTCAGCCTCCCACACCCTCTCCCCTACACGAGACTCCCCTACACCTGTGCTCCTACACCTCGCCCCTACACCCTCTCCCCCTACACCTCTGTCCCCTACACCCCTCGCCCTACAGGTGAGGTCTACCCTACACCCTCTCCCCTACACCCTCACCCCTACACCCTCTCCCCTACACCCTCTCCCCTACACCCTCGCCCCTACACCCTCGCCCCTACACCCTCGCCCCTACACCCTCTCCCCTACACCCTCTCCCCTACACCCTCGCCCCTACACCCCCTACACCCTCTCCCCTACACCCTCGCCCCTACACCCTCGCCCCTACACCCTCTCCCCTACACCCTCTCCCGTACACCCTCTCCCCTACCCCTCGCCCCTACACCCTCGCCCCTACACCCTCTCCCCTACACCCTCGCCCCTACACCCTCTCCCCTACACCCTCGCCCCTACACCCTCTCCCCTACACCCGCCCCTGCACCTCGCCCCTGCACCCTCGCCCTGCACCCTCGCCCCTACACCCTCTCCCCTACACCCTCTCCCCTACACCCTCACCCCTACACCCTCTCCCCTACACCCTCTCCCCTACACCCTCGCCCCTACACCCTAGACCATTTCACAAGGCCAAATTCCTCGTACATGTAAATCAGGGTTTCTTGAAAGACGGAACAATCGAAAAACCTTTTAGCCCAAATATTTTTTTTCTTCATAATAACAACATTTTAAATATACCTTTTAATAATAAACCAAAGTATTAGCTATCACACCGTTGTAAAGGAACAACCTCCTAATGATGACCTTTTTTTCATAGTAAAACTCCTTCAGACATGAAAGGCCTTATGTTTTTACTGTCCGACGAGTGTTTTACGGCCTTGTTTCCTTCTAACATTGTAGCTTGTTTTACGGCCTTGTTTCCTTCTAACATTGTAGCTTGTTTTACGGCCTTGTTTCCTTCTAACATTGTAGCTGGTTTTACGGCCTTGTTTCCTTCTAACATTGTAGCTGGTTTCACGGCCTTGTTTCCTTCTAACATTGTAGCTGGTTTTACGGCCTTGTTTCCTTCTAACATTGTAGCTGGTTTCACGGCCTTGTTTCCTTCTAACATTGTAGCTGGTTTTACGGCCTTGTTTCCTTCTAACATTGTAGCTTGTTTTACGGCCTTGTTTCCTTCTAACATTGTAGCTGGTTTTACTGCCTTGTTTCCTTCTAACATTGTAGCTGGTTTTACGGCCTTGTTTCCTTCTAACATTGTAGCTTGTTTTACGGCCTTGTTTCCTTCTAACATTGTAGCTTGTTTTACGGCCTTGTTTCCTTCTAACATTGTAGCTGGTTTTACGGCCTTGTTTCCTTCTAACATTGTAGCTGGTTTTACGGCCTTGTTTCCTTCTAACATTGTAGCTGGTTTTACGGCCTTGTTTCCTTCTAACATTGTAGCTGGTTTTACGGCCTTGTTTCCTTCTAACATTGTAGCTGGTTTTACGGCCTTGTTTCCTTCTAACATTGTAGCTGGTTTAACTTTGTAACACAGATCTCAATGTCTTTTTAGTGTTTTGTTTCATACCACTGTATAATTCTCCAGGGTTCATTTCATTAGCATTTTTTGGAATGAAGGCAAGTTAGTTAAGAACACATTCTTACTTTCAATGACGGCCTAGGAACAGTGGGGTTAACTGCCTGTTCAGGGGCAGAACGACAGATTTGTACCTTGTCACCTCTGGGATTTGAACTTTGCAATCTTCCGGTTACTAGTCCAACGCTCTAACCACGAGGCTATCCTACCGCCCCATCTATAATCTATACGGTAGATGGAGATGACTGGTTGTGACCATGGGGGGGATCAATAATATTTGTTTAATGTAGCTGCCCATTCCAGTTCCTGAATAATTTGAGTTGACCAAAACTCCGAACACATCTTTTATGAATCACAGTTTTGAGATAAATATTCCTTGAC
>NC_068443.1:2254883-2289883 GCF_023373465.1 Oncorhynchus keta | reverse complement strand
TAGGGTCCCCACAGGACTCATAGAGTCCCCACAGGCCTCTGGTCTAAAGTAGTGCACTCCTTCTGACCAGGGCTCATAGGGTCCCCACAGGACTCATAGAGTCCCCACAGGCCTCTGGTCTAAACTAGTGCACTCCTTCTGACCAGGACTCATAGAGTCCCCACAGGCCTCTGGTCTAAAGTAGTGCACTCCTTCTGACCAGGGGTCATAGGGTCCCCACAGGGCTCTGGTCTAAAGTAGTGCACTCCTTCTGACCAGGGCTCATAGAGTCCCCACAGGCCTCTGGTCTAAAGTAGTGCACTCCTTCTGACCAGGGCTCATAGGGTCCCCACAGGGCTCATAGGGTCCCCACAGGCCTCTGGTCTAAAGTAGTGCACTCCTTCTGACCAGGGCTCATAGGGTCCCCACAGGGCTCTGGTCTAAAGTAGTGCACTCCTTCTGACCAGGGCTCATAGGGTCCCCACAGGCCTCTGGTCTAAAGTAGTGCACTCCTTCTGACCAGGGCTCATAGGGTCCCCACAGGACTCATAGGGTCCCCACAGGCCTCTGGTCTAAAGTAGTGCACTCCTTCTGACCAGGGCTCATAGGGTCCCCACAGGACTCATAGGGTCCCCACAGGCCTCTGGTCTAAACTAGTGCACTCCTTCTGACCAGGACTCATAGGTCCCCACAGGCTCTGGTCTAAAGTAGTGCACTCCTTCTGACCAGGGCTCATAGAGTCCCCACAGGACTCATAGAGTCCCCACAGGCCTCTGGTCTAAAGTAGTGCACTCCTTCTGACCAGGGCTCATAGGGTCCCCACAGGCCTCTGGTCTAAAGTAGTGCCTCCTTCTGACCAGGGCTCATAGGGTCCCCACAGGACTCATAGGGTCCCCACAGGCCTCTGGTCTAAAGTAGTGCACTCCTTCTGACCAGGGCTCATAGAGTCCCCACAGGCCTCTGGTCTAAAGTAGTGCACTCCTTCTGACCAGGGCTCATAGGGTCCCCACAGGACTCATAGGGTCCCCACAGGACTCTGGTCTAAAGTAGTGCACTCCTTCTGACCAGGGCTCATAGGGTCCCCACAGGCCTCTGGTCTAAAGTAGTGCACTCCTTCTGACCAGGGCTCATAGGGTCCCCACAGGACTCATAGGGTCCCCACAGGACTCTGGTCTAAAGTAGTGCACTCCTTCTGACCAGGGCTCATAGGGTCCCCACAGGACTCATAGGGTCCCCACAGGCCTCTGGTCTAAAGTAGTGCACTCCTTCTGACCAGGGCTCATAGAGTCCCCACAGGCCTCTGGTCTAAAGTAGTGCACTCCTTCTGACCAGGGCTCATAGAGTCCCCACAGGCCTCTGGTCTAAAGTAGTGCACTCCTTCTGACCAGGGCTCATAGGGTCCCCACAGGGCTCTGGTCTAAAGTAGTGCACTCCTTCTGACCAGGGCTCATAGGGTCCCCACAGGACTCATAGAGTCCCCACAGGCCTCTGGTCTAAAGTAGTGCACTCCTTCTGACCAGGGCTCATAGAGTCCCCACAGGCCTCTGGTCTAAAGTAGTGCACTCCTTCTGACCAGGGCTCATAGGGTCCCCACAGGACTCATAGGGTCCCCACAGACTCTGGTCTAAAGTAGTGCACTCCCTGACCAGGGCTCTGACCAGGACTCATAGGGTCCCCACAGGCCTCTGGTCTAAAGTAGTGCACTCCTTCTGACCAGGGCTCATAGGGTCCCCACAGGCCTCTGGTCTAAACAGGACTCCTCTGACCAGGGCTCATAGAGTCCCCACAGGCCTCTGGTCTAAAGTAGTGCACTCCTTCTGACCAGGGCTCATAGGGTCCCCACAGGCCTCTGGTCTTAAGTAGTGCACTCCTTCTGACCAGGGCTCATAGGGTCCCCACAGGACTCATAGGGTCCCCACAGGCCTCTGGTCTAAACTAGTGCACTCCTTCTGACCAGGACTCATAGAGTCCCCACAGGCCTCTGGTCTAAAGTAGTGCACTCCTTCTGACCAGGGCTCATAGGGTCCCCACAGGGGGTGGCGTGCTGGGGATGCTTTCATATTTCACACATGGACAGAGAGGACTGAATGGAAGGGTAGAGAAAATGAGAGGTGGGGGAGAGGGAGGGAGGGGGAGGGAGAGGAGGTCGGGGAGGGGGAAAATGAGAGGTGGGGAGAGAGGGAGGGAGGGGGGGAGGGAGAGAGAGGTCGGGAGAGGGGTAGAGAAAATGAGAGGTGGGGGAGAGGGAGGGAGGGGGGAGGGAGAGAGAGGTCGGGAGAGGGGTAGAGAAAATGAGAGGTGGGGAGAGAGGGAGGGAGGGGGAGGGAGAGAGAGGTCGGGAGAGGGGTAGAGAAAATGAGAAAATGAGGGGAGGGAGAGAGAGGTCGGGGAGGGGTAGAGAAAATGAGAGGTGGGGAGAGGGAGGGAGGGAGAGAGAGAGGTCGGGAGAGGGGTAGAGAAAATGAGAGGTGGGGAGAGAGGGAGGGAGAATGAGAGGTGGGGAAAGAGGGAGGGGGGAGAGGGAGAGGGAAAGAGAGAGAGAGGTTGGGGGAGAGGGAGAGGGAGGTCGGAAGAGAGAGAGGTGGGGGGAGAGGGAGGTCGGGAGAGGGGGAGAGAGAGGTGGGAGGGAGAGGAGAGGGAGAGGTGGTGAGAGGGGGAGAGAGAATGAGAGGTGGGGAAAGAGGGAGGGGGGAGAGGGAGAGGGAAAGAGAGAGGTTGGGGAGAGGGAGAGGGAGGTCGGAAGAGAGAGAGGTGGGGGGAGAGGGAGGTCGGGAGAGGGGGAGAGAGAATAGGATGAAATCACATTTTATTGGTCACATGCACATGGTTAGCGGAAGTTATTGCGAGTGTTACTAGTCCCGAAAGTGCAGTAATATCTAATAAGTAATCGAATAATTCCCCAACAACTACCTAATACACACAAATCTAAAGGGGTTGAATGAGAATATGTACATATAAATATATGGATGAGCGATGGCCGAACGGCATAGGCAAGGTGCAGTATTGAGTACAGTATATACAGCGGGGCAAGAAAGTATTTAGTCAGCCACCAATTGTGCAAGTTCTCCCACTTAAAAAGATGAGAGAGGCCTGTAATTTTCATCATAGGTACAATTCAACTATGACAGACAAAATGAGAACAGGGGGACACGTCTGGCACTGCAGGATTTGAGTCCCTGGCGGCGTAGTGTGTTACTGATGGTAGGCTTTGTTACTTTGGTCCCAGCTCTCTGCAGGTCATTCACTAGGTCCCCCCGTGTGGTTCTGGGATTTTTACTCACCGTTCTTGTGATCATTTTGACCCCACGGGGTGAGATCTTGCGTGGAGGCCCAGATCGAGGGAGATTATCAGTGGTCTTGTATGTCTTCCATTTCCTAATAATTGCTCCCACAGTTGATTTATTCAAACCAAGCTGCTTACCTATTGCAGATTCAGTCTTCCCAGCCTGGTGCAGGTCTACAATTTTGTTTCTGGTGTCCTTTGACAGCTCTTTGGTCTTGGCCATAGTGGAGTTTGGAGTGTGACTGTTTGAGGTTGTGGACAGGTGTCTTTTATACTGATAACAGGTTCAAACAGGTGCCATTAATACATGTAACGAGTGGAGGACAGAGGAGCCTCTTAAAGAAGAAGTTACAGGTCTGTGAGAGTCAGAAATCTTGCTTGTTTTGTAGGTGACCAAATACTTATTTTCCACCATAATTTGCAAATCAATTCATTAAAAATCCTACAATGTGATTTTCTGGATTTAATTTTCTAATTTTGTCTGTCATAGTTTAAGTGTACCTATGATGAAAATTACAGGCCTCTCTCATCTTTTTAAGTAGGAGAACTTGCACAATTGGTGGCTGACTAAATACTTTTTTGCCCCACTGTACATATGAGATGAGTAATGTAAGAAATAATGTAAACATTATTAAAGTGACTGGTGATGCATTTATTAAAGTGGCCAATGATTTGGAGTCTGTATGTGTGGAGGGAGATGAGGTGTTGAGGCTGTGTGGAGGGAGATGAGGTGTTGAGGTGTTGAGGCTGTGTGGAGGGAGATGAGGTGTTGAGGTGTTGAGTCTGTGTGGAGGGAGATGAGGTGTTGAGGTGTTGAGTCTGTGTGGAGGGAGATGAGGTGTTGAGGTGTTGAGGCTGTGTGGAGGGAGATGAGGTGTTGAGGTGTTGAGGCTGTGTGGAGGGAGATGAGGTGTTGAGGTGTTGAGGCTGTGTGGAGGGAGATGAGGTGTTGAGGCTGTGTGGAGGAGATGAGGTGTTGAGGCTGTGTGGGGGGAGATGAGGTGTTGAGTCTGTGTGGAGGGAGATGAGGTGTTGAGGTGTTGAGGCTGTGTGGAGGGAGATGAGGTGTTGAGGTGTTGAGTCTGTGTGGAGGGAGATGAGGTGTTGAGGTGTTGAGGCTGTGTGGAGGGGGATGAGGTGTTGAGGTGTTGAGGCTGTGTGGAGGGAGATGAGGTGTTGAGGTGTTGAGGCTGTGTGGAGGGAGACGAGGTGTTGAGGGGGGGGAGATGAGGTGTTGAGGCTGTGTGGAGGGAGTTGAGGTGTTGAGGCTGTGTGGGGGGAGATGAGGTGTTGAGTCTGTGTGGAGGGAGATGAGGTGTTGAGGTGTTGAGGCTGTGTGGAGGGAGATGAGGTGTTGAGGTGTTGAGGCTGTGTGGAGGGAGATGAGGTGTTGAGGTGTTGAGGCTGTGTGGAGGGAGACGAGGTGTTGAGGCTGTGTGGGGGGAGATGAGGTGTTGAGGCTGTGTGGAGGGAGATGAGGTGTTGAGGTGTTGATGTGTTGAGGCTGTGTGGAGGGAGATGAGGTGTTGAGGCTGTGTGGAGGGAGATGAGGTGTTGAGGCTGTGTGGAGGGAGATGAGGTGTTGAGAAGGGTGTGCATGGAGATGAGGTTTTGAGGCTGTGTGCATGGAGATGAGTTTTTGAGGCTGTGTGCATGGAGATTAGGTTTTGAGGCTGTGTGGAGGGAGATGAGGTTTTGAGGCTGTGTGGAGGGAGATGAGGTGTTGAGGTGTTGAGGCTGTGTGGAGGGAGATGAGGTGTTGAGGCTGTGTGGAGGGAGATGAGGTTTTGAGGCTGTGTGCATGGAGATGAGGTTTTGAGGCTGTGTGCATGGAGATGAGGTTTTGAGGCTGTGTGCATGGAGATGAGGTTTTGAGGCTGTGCTTCGGTTGAGCTGCTTGGGGGCCTATATGCAGAAACACACACATACTGGGCACGCAGACAGACAGACAGACAGACAGACAGACAGACAGACAGACAGACAGACAGACAGACAGACAGACAGACAGACAGACAGACAGACAGATTGTTAGTGTCCTGATATCATGTCAGCCAGCAGGGACTGTGAACGCTACTATCAATCATATTGGATTCTTTGTGATCGACCTCGTTGGCCACCATTCCTTGGTCTGTAGTGTGACAGCAGTCTCTGTCCACTAGATGCCACTGTAGAGAAGGAAACATTTATTCCTGTAATTTCTCTGTTGGGCGTATTCCACATGAGAGATGTAAAACTAACCGTTTACCATCAGAGGGCGCTGTTTACTCTCTGTGTTTTAATATCTGCACTGTGCGTTTGTGTGTGCGTGTGTGTTTGACCTGAGGTCCACAAAGGTCAGAGGTTATATGTAGCTGTTTACTGTAGCTTCCCTCACGGGACAATTTGTCTTCTCATTTATTAACCCTCCTCTCTCTCTGCTCTCTCACCCTTCCTCTCCCTCACTCCCACCTTCTCTCTCTCTCTCTCACCCTCCCTCTCCCTCCCTCTCTCTCTGCTCTCTAGCTCTCTCTTTGTCTCTCCACAAATAAACTCCCTGCTTGTAAATCTCAGTGGCTTCCGACTGGAGGATTGTCTCGATAATGTAAATAAATATAACGTTAACCTGTTTGCTGTCTGAGATGTGCTTCAGTGTTTATTGGTTCAGCTGAAACAGGGACGTCTTGACAACCGTTCTGTGTGGAATAAGGCCTTATCTGTTTTGTAAGAACAGATTTGCTGACAATAGATGTCCAGTTTCGTAATAGATTGCTGATTGATTTTTACCAATATTATATATCGATCCCGTTCAACTACATTAGCTTGTTTTTATACATCAGCATTGCAATGTTGGTGTGAAAACAGAAAATACAATTCTTGTTTATTTGTAGCTCAAGTAATTCTGTACTTAAGTTTTTTTTAAATACTTTAAAGTACTACTTAAGGTACTTCAATTAAAATACTTTAATGTACTACTTAGGTAGTTTTTGGGGGTATCTGTACTTTACTATTTAAATTCTTGACAACTTTTACTTCACTACTGTACATTAAGAAAATAATTTACTTTTTACTCAATACATTTTCCCTGATACCCAAGAGTACTCGTTACATTTTGAATGCTTAGCAGGACAGGAAAATGGTCCGATTCACACACTTATCAAGAGAACATCCCTGGTCATCCCTACTGCCTCTGATCTAGAGGACTCACTAAACAGAGAACATCCCTGGTCATCCCTACTGCCTCTGATCTAGAGGACTCACTAAACAGAGAACATCCCTGGTCATCCCTACTGCCTCTGATCTGGAGGACTCACTAAACAGAGAACATCCCTGGTCATCCCTACTGCCTCTGATCTGGAGGACTCACTAAACAGAGAACATCCCTGGTCATCCCTTCTAGCCTCTGATCTGGAGGACTCACTAAACAGAGAACATCCCTGGCCATCCCTACTGCCTCTGATCTGGAGGACTCACTAAACAGAGAACATCCCTGGTCATCCCTACTGCCTCTGATCTAGAGGACTCACTAAACAGAGAACATCCCTGGTCATCCCTACTGCCTCTGATCTGGAGGACTCACTAAACAGAGATTATCCCTGGTCATCCCTACTGCCTCTGATCTGGAGGACTCACTAAACAGAGAACATCCCTGGTCATCCCTACTGCCTCTGATCTGGAGGACTCACTAAACAGAGAACATCCCTGGTCATCCCTACTGCCTCTGATCTGGAGGACTCACTAAACAGAGAACATCCCTGGTCATCCCTACTGCCTCTGATCTGGAGGACTCACTAAACAGAGAACATCCCTGGTCATCCCTACTGCCTCTGATCTGGAGGACTCACTAAACAGAGAACATCCCTGGTCATCCCTACTGCCTCTGATCTGGAGGACTCACTAAACAGAGAACATCCCTGGTCATCCCTACTGCCTCTGATCTGGAGGACTCACTAAACAGAGAACATCCCTGGTCATCCCTACTGCCTCTGATCTGGAGGACTCACTAAACAGAGAACATCCCTGGTCATCCCTACTGCCTCTGATCTGGAGGACTCACTAAACAGAGATTATCCCTGGTCATCCCTACTGCCTCTGATCTGGAGGACTCACTAAACTGAGAACATCCCTGGTCATCCCTACAGCCTCTGATCTGGAGGACTCACTAAACAGAGAACATCCCTGGTCATCCCTACTGCCTCTGCTCTGGAGGACTCACTAAACAGAGAACATCCCTGCTCATCCCTACTGCCTCTGATCTGGAGGACTCACTAAACAGAGAACATCCCTGGTCATCCCTACTGCCTCTGATCTGGAGGACTCACTAAACAGAGAACATCCCTGGTCATCCCTACTGCCTCTGATCTGGAGGACTCACTAAACAGAGAACATCCCTGGTCATCCCCTGCCACTGATCTGAGCAGGACTCACTAAACAGAGAACATCCCTGGTCATCCCTACTGCGTCTGATCTGGTGGACTCACTAAACAGAGAACATCCCTGGTCATCCCTACTGCCTCTGATCTGGAGGACTCACTAAACAGAGAACATCCCTGGTCATCCCTACTGCCTCTGATCTGGAGGACTCACTAAACAGAGAACATCCCTGGTCATCCCTACTGCCTCTGATCTGGAGGACTCACTAAACAGAGAACATCCCTGGTCATCCCTACTGCCTCTGATCTGGAGGACTCACTAAACAGAGAACATCCCTGGTCATCCCTACTGCCTCTGATCTGGAGGACTCACTAAACAGAGAACATCCCTGGTCATCCCTACTGCCTCTGATCTGGTGGACTCACTAAACAGAGAACATCCCTGGTCATCCCTACTGCCTCTGATCTGGAGGACTCACTAAACAGAAAACATCCCTGGTCATCCCTTCTAGCCTCTGATCTGGAGGACTCACTAAACAGAGAACATCCCTGGTCATCCCTACTGCCTCTGATCTGGAGGACTCACTAAACAGAGAACATCCCTGGTCATCCCTACTGCCTCTGA
Source organism: Oncorhynchus keta (assembly GCF_023373465.1). NCBI lineage: Eukaryota > Metazoa > Chordata > Actinopteri > Salmoniformes > Salmonidae > Oncorhynchus > Oncorhynchus keta. Next base: position 2,281,647 of record NC_068443.1, on the reverse strand, counting down.
TCTGGAGGACTCACTAAACAGAGAACATCCCTGGTCATCCCTACTGCCTCTGATCTGGAGGACTCACTAAACAGAAAACATCCCTGGTCATCCCTTCTAGCCTCTGATCTGGAGGACTCACTAAACAGAGAACATCCCTGGTCATCCCTACTGCCTCTGATCTGGAGGACTCACTAAACAGAGAACATCCCTGGTCTTCCCTTCTAGCCTCTGATCTGGAGGACTCACTAAACAGAGAACATCCCTGGTCATCCCTACTGCCTCTGATCTGGAGGACTCACTAAACAGAGAACATCCCTGGTCATCCCTACTGCCTCTGATCTGGAGGACTCACTAAACAGAAAACATCCCTGGTCATCCCTTCTAGCCTCTGATCTGGAGGACTCACTAAACAGAGAACATCCCTGGTCATCCCTACTGCCTCTGATCTGGAGGACTCACTAAACAGAGAACATCCCTGGTCATCCCTACTGCCTCTGATCTGGAGGACTCACTAAACAGAGAACATCCCTGGTCATCCCTACTGCCTCTGATCTGGAGGACTCACTAAACAGAAAACATCCCTGGTCATCCCTTCTAGCCTCTGATCTGGAGGACTCACTAAACAGAGAACATCCCTGGTCATCCCTACTGCCTCTGATCTGGAGGACTCACTAAACAGAGAACATCCCTGGTCTTCCCTTCTAGCCTCTGATCTGGAGGACTCACTAAACAGAGAACATCCCTGGTCATCCCTACTGCCTCTGATCTGGAGGACTCACTAAACAGAGAACATCCCTGGTCATCCCTACTGCCTCTGATCTGGAGGACTCACTAAACAGAAAACATCCCTGGTCATCCCTTCTAGCCTCTGATCTGGAGGACTCACTAAACAGAGAACATCCCTGGTCATCCCTACTGGTCTGATCTGGAGGACTCACTAAACAGAGAACATCCCTGGTCATCCCTACTGCCTCTGATCTGGAGGACTCACTAAACAGAGAACATCCCTGGTCATCCCTACTGCCTCTGATCTGGAGGACTCACTAAACAGAAAACATCCCTGGTCATCCCTTCTAGCCTCTGATCTGGAGGACTCACTAAACAGAGAACATCCCTGGTCATCCCTACTGCCTCTGATCTGGAGGACTCACTAAACAGAGAACATCCCTGGTCTTCCCTTCTAGCCTCTGATCTGGAGGACTCACTAAACACGTATGACTATTGGGTACTTTCCCCACCACTGTTCTGGAGCATGTCTGTGTGTTTGCTGAAGCCTATGATTAAGCATTTGCCCAAGTACCCCTGTAGAGTTCTCTCATCAGGTGGTTAATCGATAACTCAGCTCTCTTCTCATCATATCTTTATGCATTTGAAGCAGACAGACAGAAAGAGAGACAGAGACAGACAGACAGACAGACAGACAGACAGACAGACAGACAGACAGACAGACAGAACAGACAGACAGACAGACAGACAGACAGACAGACAGACAGACAGACAGACAGACAGACAGACAGACAGAACAGACAGAACAGACCTGTGTTGAGGAGTAATCCAGAATGTGATGTGTCTCTGAGGTTAGAACTACCTTTAGTAGACTGTCAGAGTACTAGTCAGTTTTACTGAAGGGGTCAATACTGTCAAAGCATCTCACCATTATGTTTTAAAGAACCTGGAAATCTGTTTTCAGTGAGTGAGTCAAAGAGTGACCGAGCGAGCGACCGATTGAGATAAGTAGAAGACGGTATTGCAATCATCTGAGGCTTCAAACCACATTGAAGTAGAAACTAACCAATGGGTTGGTCCCAGATGGCCCCCTCTACCCTACGGTTCAGTACCTCTCTACCCTACGGTTCAGTACCTCTCTACCCTACGGTTCAGTACCTCTCTACCCTACGGTTCAGTACCTCTCTACCCTACGGTTCAGTACCTCTCTACCCTACGGTTCAGTACCTCTCTATTCTACCCTACGGTTCAGTACCTCTCTATTCTACCCTACGGTTCAGTACCTCTCTACCCTACGGTTCAGTACCTCTCTACCCTACGGTTCAGTACCTCTCTACCCTACGGTTCAGTACCTCTCTACCCTACGGTTCAGTACCTCTCTACCCTACGGTTCAGTACCTCTCTACCCTACGGTTCAGTACCTCTCTACCCTACGGTTCAGTACCTCTCTACCCTACGGTTCATTACCTCTCTACCCTACGGTTTAGTACCTCTCTACCCTACGGTTCAGAACCTCCCTACCCTACGGTTCAGTACCTCTCTACCCTACGGTTCAGTACCTCTCTACCCTACGGTTTAGTACCTCTCTACCCTACGGTTTAGTACCTCTCTACCCTACGGTTTAGTACCTCTCTACCCTACGGTTTAGTAACTCTCTACCCTACGGTTCAGGTTCAGTACCTCTCTACCCTACGGTTCAGTTCCTCTCTACCCTACGGTTCAGCACCTCTCTACCCTACGGTTTAGTACCTCTCTACCCTACCCTACGGTTTAGTACCTCTCTACCCTACGGTTCAGTACCTCTCTACCCTACGGTTCAGTACCTCTCTTCCCTACGGTTCAATACCTCTCTACCCTACGGTTCAGTACCTCTCTACCCTACGGTTCATTACCTCTCTACCCTACAGTTCAGTACCTCCCTACCCTACGGTTCAGTACCTCTCTGCCCTACGGTTCAGTAACTCTCTACCCTACGGTTCAGTACCTCCCTACCCTACGGTTCAGTACCTCTCTACTCTACCCTACGGTCCAGTACCTCCCTACCCTATGGTTCAGTACCATTCTACCCTACGGTTCAGTACCTCTCTACTCTACGGTTCATTACCTCTCTACCCTACGGTTCAGTACCTCCCTACCCTACGGTTCAGTACCTCTCTATTCTACCCTACGGTTTAGTACCTCTCTACCCTACGGTTCAGTACCTCTCTACTCTACGGTTCAGTAACTCTCTACCCTACGGTTCAGTACCTCCCTACCCTATGGTTCAGTACCTCTCTATTCTACCCTACGTTTTAGTACCTCTCTACCCTACGGTTCAGTACCTCTCTACTCTACGGTTCAGTAACTCTCTACCCTACGGTTCAGTACCTCCCTACCCTACGGTTCAGTACCTCTCTACTCTACCCTACGGTTCAGTACCTCTCTACCCTACGGTGCAGTACATCTCTACCCTACGGTTCAGTACCTCCCTACCCTACGGTTCAGTACCTCCCTACCCTACGGTTCAGTACCTCTCTACCCTACGGTTCATTACCTCTCTACCCTACGGTTGAGTACCTCTGTACCCTACGGGTTCAGTACCTCTCTACCCTATGGTTCATTACCTCTCTACCCTACGGTTCAGTACCTCTCTACTCTACCCTACGGTTTAGTACCTCTCTACCCTACGGTTCACTACCTCTCTACCCTACGGTTCAGTACCTCTCTACCCTACGGTTCAGTACCTCTCTACCCTACGGTACAGTACCTCTCTACCCTACGGTTCAGTACCTCTCTACCCTACGGTTCAGTACCTCTCTACCCTATGGTTCATTACCTCTCTACCCTACGGTTCAGTACCTCTCTACTCTACCCTACGGTTTAGTACCTCTCTACCCTACGGTTCACCACCTCTCTACCCTACGGTTCAGTACCTCTCTACCCTACGGTTCAGTACCTCTCTACCCTACGGTTCAGTACCTCTCTACCCTACGGTTCAGTACCTCTCTACCCTACGGTTCAGTACATCTCTACCCTACGGTTCAGTACCTCTCTACCCTATGGTTCATTACCTCTCTACCCTACGGTTCAGTACCTCTCTACTCTACCCTACGGTTTAGTACCTCTCTACCCTACGGTTCACTACCTCTCTACCCTACGGTTCACTACCTCTCTACCCTACGGTTCAGTACCTCCCTACCCTACGGTTCAGTACCTCTCTACCCTACGGTTCAGTACCTCTCTACCCTACGGTTCAGTACCTCTCTACCCTACGGTTCAGTACCTCTCTACCCTACGGTTCACTACCTCTCTACCCTACGGTTCAGTACCTCTCTACCCTACAGTTCAGTACCTCTCTACCCTACGGTTCACTACCTCTCTACCCTACGGTTCAGTACCTCTCTACCCTACGGTTCACTACCTCTCTACCCTACGGTTCAGTACCTCTCTACCCTACGGTTCAGTACCTCTCTACCCTACGGTTCAGTACCTCTCTACCCTACGGTTCAGTACCTCTCTACCCTACGGTTCAGTACCTCTCTACCCTACGGTTCAGTACCTCTCTACCCTACGGTTCAGTACCTCTCTACCCTACGGTTCAGTACCTCTCTACCCTACGGTTCAGTACCTCTCTACCCTACGGTTCAGTACCTCTCTACCCTACGGTTCAGTACCTCTCTACCCTACGGTTCAGTACCTCTCTACCCTACGGTTCAGTACCTCTCTACCCTACGGTTCAGTACCTCTCTACCCTACGGTTCAGTACCTCTCTACCCTACGGTTCAGTACCTCTCTACCCTACGGTTCAGTACCTCTCTACCCTACGGTTCAGTACCTCTCTACCCTACGGTTCAGTACCTCTCTACCCTACGGTTCAGTACCTCTCTACCCTACGGTTCAGTACCTCTCTACCCTACGGTTCAGTACCTCTCTACCCTACGGTTCAGTACCTCTCTACCCTACGGTTCAGTACCTCTCTACCCTACGGTTCAGTACCTCTCTACCCTACGGTTCAGTACCTCTCTACCCTACGGTTCAGTACCTCTCTACCCTACGGTTCAGTACCTCTCTACCCTACGGTTCAGTACCTCTCTACCCTACGGTTCAGTACCTCTCTACCCTACGGTTCACTACCTCTCTACCCTACGGTTCACTACCTCTCTACCCTACGGTTCAGTACCTCTCTACCCTACGGTTCAGTACCTCTCTACCCTACGGTTCAGTACCTCTCTACCCTACGGTTCAGTACCTCTCTTACCCTCTACGGTTCAGTAAACTAGCCTGGAGGTTCAGTGTCATCAAAGTCAATCTAACGGTTCAAAAGACTTACCTGGGTTCACCACCTCTCTACCCTACAGGGTTCAGCAAAGGTTCTGTCTACCCCTACGGTTCAGTACCTGCCAACGCTGTCAGCTACCCTACGGTTCAGGTGAGCGACGGTTGATGGAAGAATTGGGACAAAAATGGGACAAACACTCTACCCCAAATTGAGACTCTCCTACGGTTCAATACCTCCATGTACAACGGTTCAGAACAACAAATAATTCATAATTCAGATTACGGTTCAGTACCTCTAATTACCCAGAAAAGGTTTATACCTCTCTAAAACCCTACGGTTCAGGAAGTGATTCCCTACGGTTCCAGTAATGTCACCCTATTTTTTCATTTCACCCTATTTAACCAGGTAGGCCAGTTCAGAACACTTTATCCTAACCAGGTTAGGCCAGTCTGAGAACACCCCTACGGTTCACTACCTCTCTTAACCTCTCTACCCACGGTTCAGTACACCTTTATCTAACCCTACGGTTCAGTACCTCTTTACCAGGTAGGCCAGTTCAGAACACCTCTCTACCCTAGGCCGGTTCAGTACCTTTATTTAACCAGGTAGGCCGGTTCAGAACACCTCTCTAACCAGGTAGGCCAGTTCAGTACACCTACCCTACGGTTTACCCTCTACCAGGTTCAGTACCCAGTTGAGAACACCTTATTTTACCAGTAGGCCTCTGAGAACACCTACGGTTTATTTAACCAGGTAGGCCACGGTTCAGAACACCTTTATTTAACCAGGTAGGCAGTGAGAACACCTTTATTTAACCAGGTAGGTTCAGTTGAGAACACCCTATGGTTCAACCAGGTACCCTACGGTTGAGAACACCTTTATTTAACCAGGTAGGCCGGTTTAGAACACTCTTTACGGTTCAACCAGGTAGGCCTACGGTTCAGTACACCTTTATTTAACCTAGGCCAGTTCAGAACACCTTTATTTAACCCTAGGCGGTTCAGTAATTTTATCTAACCAGGTAGGCCAGTTGATGTTACCGTTATTTAACCAGGTAGGCCAGTTGAGAACACCTTTATTTAACCAGGTAGGCCAGTTGAGAACACCTTTATTTAACCAGGTAGGCCAGTTGAGAACACCTTTATTTAACCAGGTAGGTTTGAGAACACCTTTATTTAACCAGGTAGGCTAGTTAGAACACCTTTATTTAACCAGGTAGGCTAGTTGAGAACACCTTTATTTAACCAGGTAGGCCTAGTTGAGAACACCTTTATTTAACCAGGTAGGCTAGTTGAGAACACCTTTATTTAACCAGGTAGGCTAGTTGAGAACACCTTTATTTAACCAGGTAGGCTAGTTGAGAACACCTTTATTTAACCAGGTAGTCTAGTTGAGAACACCTTTATTTAACCAGGTAGGCCAGTTGAGAACAAGTTCTCATTTACAACTGCGACCTGGTCAAGATAAAGCAAAGCAGTGCAACACAAACAACAGCACAGAGTTACACATAAACAAACGTACAGTCAATAACACAATAGATAAATATATGTACAGTGTGTAAATGTAGAAGAGTAGGGAGGTAAGGCAATAAATAGGCCATAGAGGTGAAATAATTACCATTTAGCATTAACACTGGAGTGATAGACGTGCAGATGATGATGTGCAAGTAGAGATACTGGGGTGCAAAAGAGCAAGAGGATAAACAACAATATGTGGATGAGGTAGTTGGATGGGCTATTTACAGATGGGCTGTGTACAGGTACAGTGATCGGTAAGCTGCTCTGACAGCTGAAGTGTTGGCTGTGGGAATAACCAGTGAAATATACCTGCTGGAGCACGTGCTATGTGTGGGTGTTTCTATGGTGACCAGTGAGCTGAGATAAGGCGGGGCTTTACCAAGCAAAGACTTGTAGATGACCTGGAGCCAGTGGGTTTGGTGACGCGAGGACCAGCCAACGAGAGCGTACAGGTCGCAGTGGTGGATGGTATATGGGGCTTTGGTGACAAAACGGATGGCATTGTGATAGACTGCATTCAGTTTGCTGAGTAGAGTGTTGGGGGCAATTTTGTAAATGACATCGCCAAAGTCAAGGATCGGTAGGATGGTCAGTTTTACGAGGGTATGTTTGGTAACATGAGTGAAGGATGCTTTGTTTGCGAAATAGGAAGCCGATTCTAGATTTAATTTTGGATTGGAGATGTTTAATGTGAGTCTGGACGGAGAGTTTACAGTCTAACCAGACTCCTAGCTATTTGTAGTTTTCCACATATTTTAAGTCAGAACCGTCCAGAGTGGTGATGCTGGTGGGCGGGTGCGGGCAGCGATCGGTTGAAGAGCATGCATTTAGTTTTACTACCATTTAAAATCAGTTGGAGGCCACGGAAGGAGTGTTGTATGGCATTGAAGCTCATTTGGGGGTTTGTTAACACAGTGTCCAAAGAAATTAATGAAGAATGAAGAAGTTACGGTGGAATTCTAATTGGTCGGTGATCTGTTTGTTAACTTGGCTTTCGAAGATTTTAGAAAGGCAGGGCAGGATGGATATAGGTCTATAACAGTCTGAGTCTGTAGTGTCTCCCCCTTGGAAGAGGGGGATGACCGCGGCAGCATTCCAATCTTTGGGGATCTTTGTTTGGGAATGTTTGGGAATCTCAGGCGATATGAAAGAGAGGTTGAACAGGCTAGTAATAGGGGTTGCAACAATTGCTGCGGATCATTTTAGAAAGAGAGGGTCCAGATTGTCTAGGGATCCAGATTTTGCAGCTCATTCAGAACATCAGCTATTGGGATTTAGGTGAAGGAGATGCAGGGGGGGCTTGGGTAAGTTTCTGGGGGGTGCAGAGCTGTTGGCCGGGGTAGGGGTAGCCAGGTGGAAAGCATTGCCAGCTGTAGAAAAATGCTTATTGAATTTATCGATTGTCATAGATTTGTCATAGCCTCAGTGCAGTGGGCAGCTGGGTGGAGGTGCTCTTATTCTCCATGGATTTTACAGTGGAATTACTGCTGCAGGATGCAAATTTCTGTTTGAAAAAGCTAGCCTTAGTTTTCCTAACTGACTAAGTATATTGGTTCCTGACTTCCCTGAAAAGTTGCATATCGCGGGGGCTGTTCGATGCTAATGCAGTACGCCACATGATGTTTTTGTGCTGGTCAAGGGCAGTCAAATCTGGGGTGAACCAAGGGCTATATCTGTTTTTAGTTCTACATTTTTTGAAAGCACTTAAAGAGCAACCAGGCGTCCTCTACTGACGGGATGAGGTCAATATCCTTCCAGGATATCAGGGCCAGGTCGATTAGAAAGGCCTGCTCACTGAAGTGTTTTAGAGAGCATTTGACAGTGAAGACAATCACTTTCAGAGATCAACACAGAGAGAAAATGATTAACACAGGCAGAGCGAGAAAAGAGAGAGAGAGAGAGAGAGAGAGAGAGAGAGAGAGAGAGAGAGAGAGAGAGAGAACAAGAGAGAGAGAGAGAGAGAGAGAGAGAGAGAGAGAGAGAGAGAGAGAGAGAGAGAGAGAGAGAGAGAGAGAGAGAGAGAGAGAGAGACAGAGAGAGAGAGAGAGAGAGAGAGAGAAAGAGAGAGAGAGAGAGAGAGAGAGAGAGAGAGAGAGAGAGAGAGAGAGAGAGAAGCTGAGAGATTCAGTAAGATGGAGAAGAGAATCAGAGAGTGTGTGAGAATGAGAGAGAGAGACAGTATGATGGAGAGGAGAATCAGAGAGTGTGTGAGAACGAGAGAGAGAGACAGAGAGATTCAGAGGAGAATCAGAGAGTGTGTGAGAACGAGAGAGAGAGACAGTATGATGGAGAGGAGAATCAGAGAGTGTGTGAGAACGAGAGAGAGAGACAGAGAGATTCAGAGGAGAATCAGAGAGTGTGTGAGGACGAGAGAGACAGTATGTAGACTGTACCAGCGGTTTGTCTCATCAAAGAGTTTGCTGATGCTGCTGCTTAATGATGTATTCACCTGTTACCATGGAGACCAGGAACAGCTGGCTAGATCTAGTAGTGATGGGAAGTCACACCTCTTATCTAACCCCGAGTCAGATGTATTACTGGGCTGGTCAAACATGGCTTTCATGTCCTCCCATCACCAGATGTACTGGGCTGGTCAAACATGGCTTATTCTATGTCCTCCCATCACTCAGATGTATTACTGGGCTGGTGAAACATGGCTTCTATGTCCTCCCATCACCAGCTGTATTACTGGGCTGGTCTAACATGGCTTCTCTATGTCCTCCCATCACTCAGATGTATTAGTGGGCTGGTCAAACATGGCTTCTCTATGTCCTCCCATCACCAGATGTATTACTGGGCTGGTCTAACATGGCTTCTCTATGTCCTCCCATCACTCAGATGTATTACTGGGCTGGTCTAACATGGCTTCTCTATGTCCTCCCCATCACTCAGATGTATTAGCTGGTCTAACATGGCTTCTCTATGTCCTGATCACACAGCTGTATTACTGGGCTGGTCTAACATGGCTTCTCTATGTCCTCCCATCACTCAGATGTATTACTGGGCTGGTCTAACATGGCTTCTCTATGTCCTCCCATCACTCAGATGTATTACTGGGCTGGTCTAACATGGCTTCTCTATGTCCTCCCATCACTCAGCTGTATTACTGGGCTGGTCTAACATGGCTTCTCTATGTCCTCCCATCACTCAGATGTATTACTGGGCTGGTCTAACATGGCTTCTCTATGTCCTCCCATCACTCAGCTGTATTACTGGGCTGGTCTAACATGGCTTCTCTATGTCCTCCCATCACTCAGATGTATTACTGGGCTGGTCTAACATGGCTTCTCTATGTCCTCCCATCACTCAGATGTATTACTGGGCTGGTCTAACATGGCTTCTCTATGTCCTCCGATCACACAGCTGTATTACTGGGCTGGTCTAACATGGCTTTCTATGTCCTCCCATCACTCAGATGTATTACTGGGCTGGTCTAACATGGCTTCTCTATGTCCTCCGATCACACAGCTGTATTACTGGGCTGGTCTAACATGGAATGTCCTCCCATCACTCAGATGTATTACTGGGCTGGTCTAACACTATGTCCTCCCATCACTCAGCTGTATTACTGGGCTGGTCTAACATGGCTTCTCTATGTCCTCCCATCACTCAGATGTATTACTGGGCTGGTCAAACATGGCTTCTCTATGTCCTCCCATCACTCAGATGTATTACTGGGCTGGTCAAACATGGCTTCTCTATGTCCTCCCATCACTCAGCTGTATTACTGGGCTGGTCTAACATGGCTTCTCTATGTCCTCCCATCACTCAGATGTATTACTGGGCTGGTCTAACATGGCTTCTCTATGTCCTCCCATCACTCAGATGTATTACTGGGCTGGTCTAACATGGCTTCTCTATGTCCTCCCATCACTCAGATGTATTACTGGGCTGGTCTAACATGGCTTCTCTATGTCCTCCCATCACGGTCACTAGTCATCTACTGTAGTTCAGGAACACTGTCACTAGTCATCTACTGTAGTTCAGGAGGAACACTGTCACTAGTCATCTACTGTAGTTCAGGAGGAACACTGTCACTAGTCATCTACTGTAGTTCAGGAACACTGTCACTAGTCATCTACTGTAGTTCAGGAGGAACACTGTCACTAGTCATCTACTGTAGTTCAGGAACACTGTCACTAGTCATCTACTGTAGTTCAGAGGAACACTGTCACTAGTCACTGTAGTTCAGGAACACTGAGTTCTGAACACTGTCACTAGTCATCTACTGTAGTTCAGGAACACTGTCACTAGTCATCTACTGTAGTTCAGGAACACTGTCACTCATCTACATCTACTGTAGTTCAGGAGGAACACTGTCACTAGTCATCTACTGTAGTTCAGGAACACTGTCACTAGTCATCTACTGTAGTTCAGGAGGAACACTGTCACTAGTCATCTACTGTAGTTTCACTGTCACTAGTCATCTACTGTAGTTCAGGAACACTGTCACTAGTCATCTACTGTAGTTCAGGAACACTGTCACTAGTCATCTACTGTAGTTCAGGAACACTGTCACTAGTCATCTACTGTAGTTCAGGAGGAACACTGTCACTAGTCATCTACTGTAGTTCAGGAGGAACACTGTCACTAGTCATCTACTGTAGTTCAGGAGGAACACTGTCACTAGTCATCTACTGTAGTTCAGGAGGAACACTGTCACTAGTCATCTACTGTAGTTCAGGAACACTGTCACTAGTCATCTACTGTAGTTCAGGAGGAACACTGTCACTAGTCATCTACTGTAGTTCAGGAACACTGTCACTAGTCATCTACTGTAGTTCAGGAGGAACACTGTCACTAGTCATCTACTGTAGTTCAGGAGGAACACTGTCACTAGTCATCTACTGTAGTTCAGGAACACTGTCACTAGTCATCTACTGTAGTTCAGGAACACTGTCACTAGTCATCTACTGTAGTTCAGGAGGAACACTGTCACTAGTCATCTACTGTAGTTCAGGAACACTGTCACTAGTCATCTACTGTAGTTCACTGTAGTTCAGGAACACTGTCACTAGTCATCTACTGTAGTTCAGGAGGAACACTGTCACTAGTCATCTACTGTAGTTCAGGAACACTGTCACTAGTCATCTACTGTAGTTCAGGAGGAACACTGTCACTAGTCATCTACTGTAGTTCAGGAACACTGTCACTAGTCATCTACTGTAGTTCAGGAGGAACACTGTCACTAGTCATCTACTGTAGTTCAGGAGGAACACTGTCACTAGTCATCTACTGTAGTTCAGGAGGAACACTGTCACTAGTCATCTACTGTAGTTCAGGAGGAACACTGTCACTAGTCATCTACTGTAGTTCAGGAGGAACACTGTCACTAGTCATCTACTGTAGTTCAGGAGGAACACTGTCACTAGTCATCTACTGTAGTTCAGGAGGAACACTGTCACTAGTCATCTACTGTAGTTCAGGAGGAACACTGTCACTAGTCATCTACTGTAGTTCAGGAACAGTCACTAGTCATCTAAGTTCAGAGAACACTGTCACTAGTCATCTACTGTAGTTCAGAGGAACACTGTCACTAGTCATCTACTGTAGTTCAGGAGGAACACTGTCACTAGTCATCTACTGTAGTTCAGGAGGAACACTGTCACTAGTCATCTACTGTAGTTCAGAGGAACACTGTCACTAGTCATCTACTGTAGTTCAGGAGGAACACTGTCACTAGTCATCTACTGTAGTTCAGGAACACTGTCACTATTCATCTACTGTAGTTCAGAGGAACACTGTCACTAGTCATCTACTGTAGTTCAGGAACACTGTCACTAGTCATCTACTGTAGTTCAGGAACACTGTCACTAGTCATCTACTGTAGTTCAGGAGGAACACTGTCACTAGTCATCTACTGTAGTTCAGGAACACTGTCACTAGTCATCTACTGTAGTTCAGGAGGAACACTGTCACTAGTCATCTACTGTAGTTCAGGAACACTGTCACTAGTCATCTACTGTAGTTCAGAGGAACACTGTCACTAGTCATCTACTGTAGTTCAGAGGAACACTGTCACTAGTCATCTACTGTAGTTCAGGAACACTGTCACTAGTCATCTACTGTAGTTCAGGAGGAACACTGTCACTAGTCATCTACTGTAGTTCAGGAGGAACACTGTCACTAGTCATCTACTGTAGTTCAGGAACACTGTCACTAGTCATCTACTGTAGTTCAGGAGGAACACTGTCACTAGTCATCTACTGTAGTTCAGGAACACTGTCACTAGTCATCTACTGTAGTTCAGGAACACTGTCACTAGTCATCTACTGTAGTTCAGGAACACTGTCACTAGTCATCTACTGTAGTTCAGGAACACTGTCACTAGTCATCTACTGTAGTTCAGGAGGAACACTGTCACTAGTCATCTACTGTAGTTCAGGAGGAACACTGTCACTAGTCATCTACTGTAGTTCAGGAACACTGTCACTAGTCATCTACTGTAGTTCAGGAACACTGTCACTAGTCATCTACTGTAGTTCAGGAACACTGTCACTAGTCATCTACTGTAGTTCAGGAACACTGTCACTAGTCATCTACTGTAGTTCAGGAGGAACACTGTCACTAGTCATCTACTGTAGTCCTTCAGGAACACTGTCACTAGCCACCTACTGTAGTTCAGGAGGAACACTGTCACTAGTCATCTACTGTAGTTCAGGAGGAACACTGTCACTAGTCATCTACTGTAGTTCAGATGAACACTGTCACTAGTCATCTACTGTAGTTCAGGAACACTGTCACTAGTCATCTACTGTAGTTCAGGAGGAACACTGTCACTAGTCATCTACTGTAGTTCAGGAACACTGTCACTAGTCATCTACTGTAGTTCAGGAACACTGTCACTAGTCATCTACTGTAGTTCAGGAGGAACACTGTCACTAGTCATCTACTGTAGTTCAGGAACACTGTCACTAGTCATCTACTGTAGTTCAGGAGGAACACTGTCACTAGTCATCTACTGTAGTTCAGGAACACTGTCACTAGTCATCTACTGTAGTTCAGGAGGAACACTGTCACTAGTCATCTACTGTAGTTCAGGAACACTGTCACTAGTCATCTACTGTAGTTCAGGAGGAACACTGTCACTAGTCATCTACTGTAGTTCAGGAACACTGTCACTAGTCATCTACTGTAGTTCAGGAACACTGTCACTAGTCATCTACTGTAGTTCAGGAACACTGTCACTAGTCATCTACTGTAGTTCAGGAACACTGTCACTAGTCATCTACTGTAGTTCAGGAGGAACACTGTCACTAGTCATCTACTGTAGTTCAGGAGGAACACTGTCACTAGTCATCTACTGTAGTTCAGGAACACTGTCACTAGTCATCTACTGTAGTTCAGGAACACTGTCACTAGTCATCTACTGTAGTTCAGGAGGAACACTGTCACTAGTCATCTACTGTAGTTCAGGAACACTGTCACTAGCCATCTACTGTAGTTCAGGAACGCTGTCACTAGTCATCTACTGTAGTTCAGGAGGAACACTGTCACTAGTCATCTACTGTAGTTCAGGAGGAACACTGTCACTAGTCATCTACTGTAGTTCAGGAGGAACACTGTCACTAGTCATCTACTGTAGTTCAGGAGGAACACTGTCACCAGTCATCTACTGTAGTTCAGGAGGAACACTGTCACTAGTCATCTACTGTAGTTCAGGAACACTGTCACTATTCATCTACTGTAGTTCAGGAGGAACACTGTCACTAGTCATCTACTGTAGTTCAGGAACACTGTCACTAGTCATCTACTGTAGTTCAGAACACTGTCACTAGTCATCTACTGTAGTTCAGGAGGAACACTGTCACTAGTCATCTACTGTAGTTCAGGAACACTGTCACTAGTCATCTACTGTAGTTCAGGAGGAACACTGTCACTAGTCATCTACTGTAGTTCAGAGGAACACTGTCACTAGTCATCTACTGTAGTTCAGGAACACTGTCACTAGTCATCTACTGTAGTTCAGGAGGAACACTGTCACTAGTCATCTACTGTAGTTCAGGAACACTGTCACTAGTCATCTACTGTAGTTCAGGAACACTGTCAATAGTCATCTACTGTAGTTCAGGAACACTGTCACTAGTCATCTACTGTAGTTCAGGAACACTGTCACTAGTAATCTACTGTAGTTCAGGGGGAACACTGTTCATCTACTGTAGTTCAGGAGGAACACTGTCACTAGTCATCTACTGTAGTTCAGGAACACTGTCACTAGTCATCTACTGTAGTTCAGAGGAACACTGTCACTAGTCATCTACTGTAGTTCAGGAACACTGTCACTAGTCATCTACTGTAGTTCAGGAACACTGTCACTAGTCATCTACTGTAGTTCAGGAGGAACACTGTCACTAGTCATCTACTGTAGTTCAGGAACACTGTCACTAGTCATCTACTGTAGTTCAGGAGGAACACTGTCACTAGTCATCTACTGTAGTTCAGGAACACTGTCACTAGCCATCTACTGTAGTTCAGGAGGAACACTGTCACTAGTCATCTACTGTAGTTCAGGAGGAACACTGTCACTAGTCATCTACTGTAGTTCAGGAACACTGTCACTAGTCATCTACTGTAGTTCAGGAGGAACACTGTCACTAGTCATCTACTGTAGTTCAGGAACACTGTCACTAGTCATCTACTGTAGTTCAGGGGAACACTGTAGTCATCTACTGTAGTTCAGGAGGAACACTGTCACTAGTCATCTACTGTAGTTCAGGAACACTGTCACTAGTCATCTACTGTAGTTCAGGAACACTGTCACTAGTCATCTACTGTAGTTCAGGAACACTGTCACTAGTCATCTACTGTAGTTCAGGAACACTGTCACTAGTCATCTACTGTAGTTCAGGAGGAACACTGTCACTAGTCATCTACTGTAGTTCAGGAGGAACACTGTCACTAGTCATCTACTGTAGTTCAGGAGGAACACTGTCACTAGTCATCTACTGTAGTTCAGGAGGAACACTGTCACTAGTCATCTACTGTAGTTCAGGAACACTGTCACTAGTCATCTACTGTAGTTCAGGAACACTGTCACTAGCCATCTACTGTAGTTCAGGAGGAACACTGTCACTAGTCATCTACTGTAGTTCAGGAACACTGTCACTAGCCATCTACTGTAGTTCAGAGGAACACTGTCACTAGTCATCTACTGTAGTTCAGGAACACTGTCACTAGTCATCTACTGTAGTTCAGAGGAACACTGTCACTAGTCATCTACTGTAGTTCAGGAACACTGTCACTAGTCATCTACTGTAGTTCAGGAACACTGTCACTAGTCATCTACTGTAGTTCAGGAGGAACACTGTCACTAGTCATCTACTGTAGTTCAGGAGGAACACTGTCACTAGTCATCTACTGTAGTTCAGGAGGAACACTGTCACTAGTCATCTACTGTAGTTCAGGAACACTGTCACTAGTCATCTACTGTAGTTCAGGAACAATGTCACTAGTCATCTACTGTAGTTCAGGAGGAACACTGTCACTAGTCATCTACTGTAGTTCAGGAACACTGTCACTAGTCATCTACTGTAGTTCAGGAACACTGTCACTAGTCATCTACTGTAGTTCAGGAACACTGTCACTAGTCATCTACTGTAGTTCAGGAGGAACACTGTCACTAGTCATCTACTGTAGTTCAGGAACACTGTCACTAGTCATCTACTGTAGTTCAGGAACACTGTCACTAGTCATCTACTGTAGTTCAGGAACACTGTCACTAGTCATCTACTGTAGTTCAGGAACACTGTCACTAGTCATCTACTGTTGTTCAGGAGGAACACTGTCACTAGTCATCTACTGTAGTTCAGGAACACTGTCACTAGCCATCTACTGTAGTTCAGGAACACTGTCACTAGTCATCTACTGTAGTTCAGGAGGAACACTGTCACTAGTCATCTACTGTAGTTCAGGAACACTGTCACTAGTCATCTACTGTAGTTCAGGAACACTGTCACTAGTCATCTACTGTAGTTCAGGAGGAACACTGTCACTAGTCATCTACTGTAGTTCAGGAACACTGTCACTAGTCATCTACTGTAGTTCAGGAACACTGTCACTAGTCATCTACTGTAGTTCAGGAACACTGTCACTAGTCATCTACTGTAGTTCAGGAGGAACACTGTCACTAGTCATCTACTGTAGTTCAGGAACACTGTCACTAGTCATCTACTGTAGTTCAGGAACACTGTCACTAGTCATCTACTGTAGTTCAGGAGGAACACTGTCACTAGTCATCTACTGTAGTTCAGGAGGAACACTGTCACTAGTCATCTACTGTAGTTCAGGAGGAACACTGTCACTAGTCATCTACTGTAGTTCAGGAGGAACACTGTCACCAGTCATCTACTGTAGTTCAGGAGGAACACTGTCACTAGTCATCTACTGTAGTTCAGGAACACTGTCACTATTCATCTACTGTAGTTCAGGAGGAACACTGTCACTAGTCATCTACTGTAGTTCAGAAACACTGTCACTAGTCATCTACTGTAGTTCAGGAACACTGTCACTAGTCATCTACTGTAGTTCAGGAGGAACACTGTCACTAGTCATCTACTGTAGTTCAGGAACACTGTCACTAGTCATCTACTGTAGTTCAGGAGGAACACTGTCACTAGTCATCTACTGTAGACGGTAGGGATGGTTCCATCCCTAGCGGGATCTCTGTCATAGACGATGGTTCCATCCCTACCGGGATCTCTGTCATAGACGATGGTTCCATCCCTAGCGGGATCTCTGTCATAGACGATGGTTCCATCCCTAGCGGGATCTCTGTCATAGACGATGGTTCCATCCCTACCGGGATCTCTGTCATAGACGATGGTTCCATCCCTACCGGGATCTCTGTCTTAGACGATGGTTCCATCCCTACCGGGATCTCTGTCATAGACGATGGTTCCATCCCTACCGGGATCTCTGTCATAGACGATGGTTCCATCCCTACCGGGATCTCTGTCATAGACGATGGTTCCATCCCTACCGGGATCTCTGTCATAGACGATGGTTCCATCCCTAGCGGGATCTCTGTCATAGACGATGGTTCCATCCCTACCGGGATCTCTGTCATAGACGATGGTTCCATCCCTACCGGGATCTCCGTCATAGACGATGGTTCCATCCCTACCGGGATCTCCGTCATAGACGATGGTTCCATCCCTACCGGGATCTCTGTCATAGACGATGGTTCCATCCCTACCGGGATCTCTGTCATAGACGATGGTTCCATCCCTACCGGGATCTCTGTCTTAGACGATGGTTCCATCCCTAGCGGGATCTCTGTCATAGACGATGGTTCCATCCCTACCGGGATCTCTGTCATAGACGATGGTTCCATCCCTAGCGGGATCTCTGTCATAGACGATGGTTCCATCCCTACCGGGATCTCTGTCATAGACGATGGTTCCATCCCTACCGGGATCTCTGTCATAGACGATGGTTCCATCCCTACCGGGATCTCTGTCATAGACGATGGTTCCATCCCTACCGGGATCTCTGTCATAGACGATGGTTCCATCCCTACCGGGATCTCTGTCATAGACGATGGTTCCATCCCTACCGGGATCTCTGTCTTAGACGATGGTTCCATCCCTAGCGGGATCTCTGTCTGAGACGATGGTTCCATCCCTAGCGGGATCTCCGTCATGAGACGATGGTTCCATCCCTACCGGGATCTCTGTCATAGACGATGGTTCCATCCCTACCGGGATCTCTGTCATAGACGATGGTTCCATCCCTACCGGGATCTCTGTCATAGACGATGGTTCCATCCCTACCGGGATCTCCGTCTGAGACGATGGTTCCATCCCTAGCGGGATCTCCGTCATAGACGATGGTTCCATCCCTACCGGGATCTCCGTCTAGACGATGGTTCCATCCCTACCGGGATCTCTGTCATAGTCGATGGTTCCATCCCTAGCGGGATCTCTGTCATAGACGATGGTTCCATCCCTACCGGGATCTCCGTCTGAGACGATGGTTCCATCCCTAGCGGGATCTCTGTCATAGACGATGGTTCCATCCCTACCGGGATCTCTGTCATAGACGATGGTTCCATCCCTACCGGGATCTCCGTCATAGACGATGGTTCCATCCCTACCGGGATCTCTGTCATAGACGATGGTTCCATCCCTACCGGGATCTCCGTCATAGACGATGGTTCCATCCCCTACCGGGATCTCTGTCATAGACGATGGTTCCATCCCTACCGGGATCTCTGTCATAGACGATGGTTCCATCCCTACCGGGATCTCTGTCATAGACGATGGTTCCATCCCTACCGGGATCTCTGTCATAGACGATGGTTCCATCCCTAGCGGGATCTCTGTCATAGACGATGGTTCCATCCCTACCGGGATCTCCGTCATAGACGATGGTTCCATCCCTACCGGGATCTCTGTCATAGACGATGGTTCCATCCCTACCGGGATCTCTGTCATAGACGATGGTTCCATCCCTACCGGGATCTCTGTCATAGACGATGGTTCCATCCCTACCGGGATCTCTGTCATAGACGATGGTTCCATCCCTACCGGGATCTCTGTCATAGTCGATGGTTCCATCCCTACCGGGATCTCTGTCTTAGACGATGGTTCCATCCCTACCGGGATCTCTGTCTAGACGATGGTTCCATCCCTAGCGGGATCTCCGTCTAGACGATGGTTCCATCCCTAGCGGGATCTCCGTCTAGACGATGGTTCCATCCCTACCGGGATCTCTGTCATAGTCGATGGTTCCATCCCTACCGGGATCTCTGTCTTAGACGATGGTTCCATCCCTAGCGGGATCTCTGTCTGAGACGATGGTTCCATCCCCTACCGGGATCTCTGTCATAGACGATGGTTCCATCCCTAGCGGGATCTCCGTCATAGACGATGGTTCCATCCTACCGGGATCTCCGTCATGAGACGATGGTTCCATCCCTACCGGGATCTCTGTCATAGACGATGGTTCCATCCCTACCGGGATCTCCGTCTGAGACGATGGTTCCATCCCTACCGGGATCTCTGTCATAGACGATGGTTCCATCCCTACCGGGATCTCTGTCATAGACGATGGTTCATTCCCTACCGGGATCTCCGTCATAGACGATGGTTCCATCCCTTTGACCTCTGTCATAGACGATGGTTCCATCCCTACCGGGATCTCCGTCATAGACGATGGTTCATTCCCTACCGGGATCTCTGTCATAGACGATGGTTCCATCCCTACCGGGATCTCTGTCATAGACGATGGTTCCATCCCTACCGGGATCTCCGTCATAGACGATGGTTCATTCCCTACCGGGATCTCCGTCATAGACGATGGTTCCATCCCTACCGGGATCTCTGTCATAGACGATGGTTCCATCCCTACCGGGATCTCTGTCATAGACGATGGTTCCATCCCTACCGGGATCTCCGTCATAGACGATGGTTCCATCCCTTTGACCTCTGTCATAGACGATGGTTCCATCCCTACCGGGATCTCTGTCATAGACGATGGTTCCATCCCTACCGGGATCTCTGTCATAGACGATGGTTCCATCCCTACCGGGATCTCTGTCATAGACGATGGTTCCATCCCTTGACCTCTGTCATAGACGATGGTTCCATCCCTACCGGGATCTCTGTCATAGACGATGGTTCCATCCCTTTGACCTCTGTCATAGACGATGGTTCCATCCCTACTGGGATCTCTGTCATAGACGATGGTTCCATCCCTACCGGGATCTCCGTCATAGACGATGGTTCCATCCCTACTGGGATCTCTGTCATAGACGATGGTTCCATCCCTAACGGGATCTCTGTCATAGACGATGGTTCCATCCCTACCGGGATCTCCGTCATAGACGATGGTTCCATCCCTACCGGGATCTCTGTCATAGACGATGGTTCCATCCCTACTGGGATCTCTGTCATAGACGATGGTTCCATCCCTAGCGGGATCTCTGTCATAGACGATGGTTCCATCCCTACCGGGATCTCTGTCATAGACGATGGTTCCATCCCTACCGGGATCTCTGTCATAGACGATGGTTCCATCCCTACCGGGATCTCTGTCATAGACGATGGTTCCATCCCTACCGGGATCTCTGTCATAGACGATGGTTCCATCCCTACCGGGATCTCTGTCATAGACGATGGTTCCATCCCTACCGGGATCTCTGTCTTAGACGATGGTTCCATCCCTACCGGGATCTCTGTCATAGACGATGGTTCCATCCCTACCGGGATCTCTGTCATAGACGATGGTTCCATCCCTACCGGGATCTCTGTCATAGACGATGGTTCCATCCCTACCGGGATCTCTGTCATAGACGATGGTTCCATCCCTACCGGGATCTCTGTCATAGACGATGGTTCCATCCCTACCGGGATCTCTGTCATAGACGATGGTTCCATCCCTACCGGGATCTCTGTCATAGATGATGGTTCCATCCCTACCGGGATCTCCGTCATAGACGATGGTTCCATCCCGACCGGGATCTCTGTCATAGACGATGGTTCCATCCCTACCGGGATCTCTGTCATAGACGATGGTTCCATCCCTACCGGGATCTCTGTCATAGACGATGGTTCCATCCCTACCGGGATCTCTGTCATAGACGATGGTTCCATCCCTACCGGGATCTCTGTCATAGACGATGGTTCCATCCCTACCGGGATCTCTGTCATAGACGATGGTTCCATCCCTACCGGGATCTCCGTCATAGACGATGGTTCCATCCCTACCGGGATCTCCGTCATAGACGATGGTTCCATCCCTACAGGGATCTCTGTCATAGACGATGGTTCCATCCCTACTGGGATCTCTGTCATAGATGATGGTTCCATCCCTACCGGGATCTCCGTCATAGACGATGGTTCCATCCCTACCGGGATCTCTGTCATAGACGATGGTTCCATCCCTACCGGGATCTCTGTCATAGACGATGGTTCCATCCCTACCGGGATCTCTGTCATAGACGATGGTTCCATCCCTACCGGGATCTCTGTCATAGACGATGGTTCCATCCCTACCGGGATCTCTGTCATAGACGATGGTTCCATCCCTACCGGGATCTCTGTCATAGACGATGGTTCCATCCCTACCGGGATCTCTGTCATAGACGATGGTTCCATCCCTACCGGGATCTCTGTCATAGACGATGGTTCCATCCCTACCGGGATCTCTGTCTTAGACGATGGTTCCATCCCTACCGGGATCTCCGTCATAGACGATGGTTCCATCCCTACCGGGATCTCTGTCATAGACGATGGTTCCATCCCTACCGGGATCTCTGTCATAGACGATGGTTCCATCCCTACCGGGATCTCTGTCATAGACGATGGTTCCATCCCTACCGGGATCTCTGTCATAGACGATGGTTCCATCCCTACTGGGATCTCTGTCATAGACGATGGTTCCATCCCTACCGGGATCTCTGTCATAGACGATGGTTCCATCCCTTTGACCTCTGTCATAGACGATGGTTCCATCCCTACCGGGATCTCTGTCATAGACGATGGTTCCATCCCTTTGACCTCTGTCATAGACGATGGTTCCATCCCTACCGGGATCTCTGTCATAGACGATGGTTCCATCCCTTTGACCTCTGTCATAGACGATGGTTCCATCCCTACCGGGATCTCTGTCATAGACGATGGTTCCATCCCTACCGGGATCTCTGTCATAGACGATGGTTCCATCCCTACCGGGATCTCTGTCATAGACGATGGTTCCATCCCTACTGGGATCTCTGTCATAGACGATGGTTCCATCCCTACCGGGATCTCTGTCATAGACGATGGTTCCATCCCTACCGGGATCTCCGTCATAGACGATGGTTCCATCCCTACCGGGATCTCTGTCATAGACGATGGTTCCATCCCTACTGGGATCTCTGTCATAGACGATGGTTCCATCCCTCTACCGGGATCTCTGTCTTAGATGATGGTTCCATCCCTACCGGGATCTCTGTCATAGACGATGGTTCCATCCCTA
The DNA here is from genome assembly GCF_023373465.1 of Oncorhynchus keta. Taxonomy (NCBI): domain Eukaryota; kingdom Metazoa; phylum Chordata; class Actinopteri; order Salmoniformes; family Salmonidae; genus Oncorhynchus; species Oncorhynchus keta. The sequence goes on along the minus strand of NC_068443.1, from coordinate 2,259,204 downwards.
CCGGGATCTCTGTCATAGACGATGGTTCCATCCCTACCGGGATCTCTGTCATAGACGATGGTTCCATCCCTACCGGGATCTCCGTCATAGACGATGGTTCCATCTCTACCGGGATCTCTGTCATAGACGATGGTTCCATCCCTACCGGGATCTCTGTCTTAGACGATGGTTCCATCCCTACCGGGATCTCTGTCATAGACGATGGTTCCATCCCTACTGGGATCTCTGTCATAGACGATGGTTCCATCCCTAGCGGGATCTCTGTCATAGACGATGGTTCCATCCCTACCGGGATCTCTGTCATAGACGATGGTTCCATCCCTACCGGGATCTCCGTCATAGACGATGGTTCCATCCCTACCGGGATCTCTGTCATAGACGATGGTTCCATCCCTACCGGGATCTCTGTCATAGATGATGGTTCCATCCCTACCGGGATCTCCGTCATAGACGATGGTTCCATCCCTACCGGGATCTCTGTCATAGACGATGGTTCCATCCCTACCGGGATCTCCGTCATGGACGATGGTTCCATCCCTACCGGGATCTCCGTCATAGACGATGGTTCCATCCCTACCGGGATCTCCGTCATAGACGATGGTTCCATCCCTACCGGGATCTCCGTCATAGACGATGGTTCCATCCCTACCGGGATCTCCGTCATAGACGATGGTTCCATCCCTACCGGGATCTCTGTCATAGACGATGGTTCCATCCCTACCGGGATCTCCGTCATAGACGATGGTTCCATCCCTACCGGGATCTCTGTCATAGACGATGGTTCCATCCCTACCGGGATCTCCGTCATAGACGATGGTTCCATCCCCTACCGGGATCTCCGTCATAGACGATGGTTCCATCCCTACCGGGATCTCCGTCATAGACGATGGTTCCATCCCTACCGGGATCTCTGTCATAGACGATGGTTCCATCCCTACCGGGATCTCTGTCATAGACGATGGTTCCATCCCTACCGGGATCTCTGTCATAGACGATGGTTCCATCCCTACCGGGATCTCTGTCATAGACGATGGTTCCATCCTACCGGGATCTCCGTCATAGACGATGGTTCCATCCCTACCGGGATCTCTGTCATAGACGATGGTTCCATCCCTAGGGATCTCCATCATAGACGATGGTTCCATCCCCTACCGGGATCTCTGTCATAGACGATGGTTCCATCCCTACCGGGATCTCTGTCATAGACGATGGTTCCATCCCTACCGGGATCTCTGTCATAGACGATGGTTCCATCCCTACCGGGATCTCTGTCATAGATGATGGTTCCATCCCTACCGGGATCTCTGTCATAGACGATGGTTCCATCCCTACCATAGGATCTCTAGACGGGATCTGTCATAGACGATGGTTCCATCCCTACCGGGATCTCTGTCATAGACGATGGTTCCATCCCTAGCGGGATCTCTCCATCATAGACGATGGTTCCATCCCTACCGGGATCTCTGTCATAGACGATGGTTCCATCCCTACCGGGATCTCTGTCATAGACGATGGTTCCATCCCATGGGATCTCTGTCATAGACGATGGATCTCTGTCATAGACGATGGTTCCATCCCTACCGGGATTCTGTCATAGACGATGGTTCCATCCCTACCGGGATCTCTGTCTTAGACGATGGTTCCATCCCTAGCGGGATCTCTGTCATAGACGATGGTTCCATCCCTACCGGGACCTGTCATAGGATACCTCTGTCATAGATGATGGTTCCATCCCTACCGGGATCTCTGTCATAGACGATGGTTCCATCCCTACCGGGATCTCTGTCTTAGACGATGGTTCCATCCTACCGGGATCTCTGTCATAGACTGTCATGGTTCCATCCTAGCGGGATCTCTGTCATAGACGATGGTTCCATCCCTACCGGGATCTCTGTCATAGACGATGGTTCCATCCCTACCGGGATCTCTGTCATAGACGATGGTTCCATCCCTACCGGGATCTCCGTCATAGACGATGGTTCCATCCCTACCGGGATCTCTGTCATAGACCATGGTTCCATCCCTACCGGGATCTCTGTCATAGACGATGGTTCCATCCCTACCGGGATCTCTGTCATAGACGATGGTTCCATCCCTACCGGGATCTCTGTCATAGACGATGGTTCCATCCCTACCGGGATCTCTGTCATAGACAATGGTTCCATCCCTACCGGGATCTCTGTCTTAGACGATGGTTCCATCCCTACCGGGATCTCTGTCATAGACGATGGTTCCATCCCTACCGGGATCTCTGTCTTAGACGATGGTTCCATCCCTACTGGGATCTCTGTCATAGACGATGGTTCCATCCCTACCGGGATCTCTGTCATAGACGATGGTTCCATCCCTACCGGGATCTCTGTCATAGACGATGGTTCCATCCCTACCGGGATCTCCATCTTAGACGATGGTTCCATCCCTACCGGGATCTCTGTCATAGCGATGGTTCCATCCATACCGGGATCTCTGTCATAGACGATGGTTCCATCCCTACCGGGATCTCCATCTTAGACGATGGTTCCATCCCTACCGGGATCTCTGTCATAGACGATGGTTCCATCCATACCGGGATCTCCATCATAGACGATGGTTCCATCCTAAGGGATTCTGTCATAGACGCATGGTTCCATCCCTAGCGGGATCTCTGTCATAGACGATGGTTCCATCCCTACCGGGATCTCTGTCATAGACGATGGTTCCATCCTAGCGGGATCTCCGTCATAGACGATGGTTCCATCCCCTACCGGGATCTCTGTCATAGACGATGGTTCCATCCTACCGGGATCTCTGTCATAGACGATGGTTCCATCCCTAGCGGGATCTCTGTCATAGACGATGGTTCCATCCCTACCGGATCTCCGTCATAGACGATGGTTCCATCCCCTAGCGGGATCTCTGTCATAGACGATGGTTCCATCCCTACCGGGATCTCTGTCATAGACGTATGGTTCCATCCCTAGCGGGATCTCTGTCATAGACGATGGTTCCATCCCTACCGGGATCTCCGTCATAGACGATGGTTCCATCCCTACCGGGATCTCTGTCATAGATATGGTTCATCCCTTTACCGGGTTCCATCCCTACCGGGATCTCCGCTATAGACGATGGTTCCATCTCCGTCATAGACGATGGTAGCGGGTTCCATAGACGATGGTTCCATCTACCGGGATCTACCGGGGACCGTCATAGACGATGGTTCCATCCCTACCGGGATCTCCGTCATAGACGATGGTTCCATCCCTACCGGGATCTCTGTCATAGACGATGGTTCCATCCCTACCGGGATCTCCGTCATAGACGATGGTTCCATCCCTACCGGGATCTCTGTCATAGATGATGGTTCCATCCCTACCGGGATCTCTGTCATAGACGATGGTTCCATCCCTACCGGGATCTCCGTCATAGACGATGGTTCCATCCCTACCGGGATCTCTGTCATAGACGATGGTTCCATCCCTACCGGGATTCTGTCATAGATGATGGTTCATCCCTACCGGGACTCTGTCATAGGATGGTTCTACCGGGATCTTAGACGATGGTTCCATCCCTACCGGGATCTCCGTCATAGACGATGGTTCCATCCCTACCGGGATCTCTGTCATAGACGATGGTTCCATCCCTGACCTGGGATCATCTGTCATAGACGATGGTTCCATCCCTACCGGGATCTCTGTCATAGACGATGGTTCCATCCCCTACCGGGATCTCCGTCATAGACGATGGTTCCATCCCCTACCGGGATCTCTGTCATAGACGATGGTTCCATCCCTACCGGGATCTCTGTCTTAGACGATGGTTCCATCCCTACCGGGATCTCTGTCTTAGACGATGGTTCCATCCCTACCGGGATCCTGTCATAGACGATGGTTCCATCCCTACCGGGATCTGTCATAGACGATGGTTCCATCCCTAGCGGGATCTCTGTCATAGACGATGGTTCCACCCTCTGTCATAGACGATGGTTCCATCCCTTTGACCTCTGTCATAGACGATGGTTCCATCCCTACCGGGATCTCCGTCATAGACGATGGTTCCATCCCTACCGGGATCTCTGTCATAGACGATGGTTCCATCTCCATCCATAGACGATGGTTCCATCCCTAGCGGATCTCCGTCATAGACGATGGTTCCATCCCTACCGACCCTGTCTTAGACGATGGGATCTCTGTCATAGACGATGGTTCCATCCCTACGGGATCTCTGTCTTAGACGATGGTTCCATCCCTACCGGATCTCCTGTCATAGACGATGGTTCCATCCCTACCGGGGTCTCTGTCATAGACGATGGTTCCATCCCTACCGGGATCTCTGTCATAGACGA
>NC_068443.1:2230516-2254783 GCF_023373465.1 Oncorhynchus keta | reverse complement strand
GTCAGGGTCAAAACGTTGTCCGTTTGGTGTGTCTCAATACATCACAGTGGAGGATCTCAGAGATGCAGACTGTTCTCCATCTGCTAAGATCAGCTTCTGAGTACGTGGAGAGAGTTTGTTACTATTACCACAGAGTCACTATCACCACAGAGTCACTATCACCACAGAGTCACTATCACCACAGAGTTACTATCACCACAGAGTCACTATCACCACATAGTTACTATCACCACATAGTCACTATCACCACATAGTCACTATCACCACATAGTTACTATTACCACAGAGTCACTATCACCACATAGTCACTATCACCACAGAGTCACTATCACCACATAGTCACTATCACCACAGAGTCACTAGCACCACATAGTCACTATCACCACAGAGTCACTATCACCACATAGTCACTATCACCACAGAGTCACTATCACCACATAGTCACTAGCACCACAGAGTCACTATCACCACAGAGTCACTATCACCACAGAGTCACTATCACCACATAGTCACTATCACCACAGAGTCACTATCACCACAGAGTCACTATCACCACAGAGTCACTATCACCACATAGGCACTATCACCACAGAGTCACTATCACCACAGAGTCACTATCACCACAGAGTCACTATCACCACAGAGTCACTATCACCACATAGTCACTATCACCACATAGTCACTATCACCACATAGTCACTATCACCACATAGTTACTATCACCACATAGTCACTATCACCACATAGTCACTATCACCACAGAGTCACTATCACCACATAGTTACTATCACCACATAGTCACTATCACCACATAGTCACTATCACCACATAGTTACTATCACCACAGAGTCACTATCACCACATAGTTACTATCACCACAGAGTCACTATCACCACATAGTCACTATCACCACATAGTCACTATCACCACATAGTCACTATCACCACATAGTTACTATCACCACATAGTCACTATCACCACATAGTCACTATCACCACATAGTTACTATCACCACAGAGTCACTATCACCACATAGTTACTATCACCACAGAGTCACTATCACCACATAGTCACTATCACCACATAGTCACTATCACCACATAGTCACTATCACCACATAGTTACTATTACCACATAGTCACTATCACCACAGAGTCACTAGCACCACATAGTTACTATCACCACATAGTCACTATCACCACAGAGTTACTATTACCACAGAGTCACTATCACTACATAGTTACTATCACCACATAGTCACTATCACCACAGAGTTACTAGCACCACATAGTTACTATCACCACATAGTTACTATCACCACATAGTCACTATCACCACATAGTCACTAGCACCACATAGTTACTATCACCACATAGTTACTATCACCACATAGTCACTATCACCACATAGTCACTATCACCACATAGTTACTATTACCACAGAGTCACTATCACCACATAGTTACTATCACCACATAGTCACTATCACCACATAGTCACTACCACCACATAGTTACTATTACCACAGAGTTACTATCACCAAATAGTCACTATCACCACAGAGTCACTATCACCACAGAGTCACTATCACCACATAGTCACTATCACCACATAGTTACTATTACCACATAGTCACTATCACCACATAGTTACTATTACCACATAGTCACTATCACCACATAGTCACTATCACCACATAGTCACTATCACCACATAGTTACTATCACCACAGAGTCACTATCACCACATAGTCACTATCACCACATAGTCACTATCACCACAGAGTCACTATCACCACAGAGTCACTATCACCACATAGTCACTATCACCACAGAGTCACTATCACCACATAGTCACTATCACCACATAGTCACTAGCACCACATAGTTACTATTACCACAGAGTCACTATCACCACATAGTTACTATCACCACATAGTCACTATCACCACAGAGTTACTATTACCACATAGTCACTATCACCACAGAGTTACTATCACCACATAGTCACTAGCACCACATAGTTACTATCACCACATAGTTACTATCACCACATAGTCACTATCACCACATAGTTACTATCACCACATAGTCACTATCACCACATAGTCACTACCACCACATAGTTACTATTACCACAGAGTCACTATCACCACAGAGTCACTATCACCACAGAGTCACTATCACCACATAGTTACTATCACCACAGAGTCACTATCACCACATAGTCACTAGCACCACATAGTCACTACCACCACATAGTTACTATTACCACAGAGTCACTATCACCACAGAGTCACTATCACCACAGAGTCACTATCACCACATAGTTACTATCACCACAGAGTCACTATCACCACATAGTCACTATCACCACAGAGTCACTATCACCACATAGTTACTATCACCACAGAGTCACTATCACCACATAGTTACTATCACCACAGAGTCACTATCACCACATAGTTACTATCACCACATAGGCACTATCACCACAGAGTCACTATCACCACATAGTCACTATCACCACATAGTTACTATCACCACATAGTCACTAGCACCACATAGTTACTATCACCACAGAGTCACTATCACCACATAGGCACTATCACCACAGAGTCACTATCACCACATAGTCACTATCACCACATAGTTACTATCACCACATAGTCACTAGCACCACATAGTCACTATCACCACATAGTTACTATCACCACATAGTCACTAGCACCACATAGTTACTATCACCACATAGTCACTATCACCACAGAGTTTCAGAGTTTTCTTTTTGATGAAGAAGGTGACTGAGGTGGTGTACTCCTCAATGCCATCGGATGAATCGCAGAACATATTCCAGTCTGTGGTAGCAAGACAGTCCTGTAGCTTAGCATCTGGTCATCTGACCACTTCCGTATTGAGCGAGCCACTGGCACTTCCTGCTTTAGTTTTTGCTTGTAATCAGGAATCAGTATTATAGAGTTATCATCAGATTTGTCGAATGGAGGGCGAGCTCTGCGTCTTGTGTTTTTTCCCCCTCTGGATGCACATGTGACATGCTGGTAGAAATTAGGTAAAACGTATTTAGGTTTTCCTGCAAGAAAGTTTCCGGCCAATAGGATCTCCGCTTCAGGATGAGCATTTTCTTCTTTGTTATGGCCTTATACAGCTCATTGAGTGGTGGTCCACTGCCAGCGGTCTTAGTGCCAGCATCGGTTTATGGTGGTAAATATAGACGGCTACGAAAAATGTAGATGAAAACTCTCTTGGTAAAAAGTGTGGTCTGCAGCTTATCATGAGGTACTCTACCTCAGGCAAGCAAAACCTTGAGACCTCCTTAATACTAGAGATGGCTCACCAGCTGTTATTGACAAATAGACACACTCCCCCACCCCTCGTCTTACCAGACATAGCTGTTCTGTCTTGCCCAGCCAACTGTATATTATCTGTGTTGTCGTTCAGCCACGACTCTGTGAAACATAAGATATAAATAAAATAAATTAAATGTCCCGTTGGTAGGATAGTTTCAACAGAACTCATCCAGTTTATTCTCCACTGATTGCACGTTGGCCAATAGGATGGATGGTATAGGCGGGTTTACCCATCGCCGACGGATTCTCAGAAGGCACACGGATCTCTGTCTTCTCTTCATGTGAATGGTCTGGGAACAACAGTATGTCTTCTTCGTCCGGAACTAGGTGAGTAATCGCTGTTCTGATGTCCTGTTTTCGGTCATAAGAGACGGTAGCAGCAACATTATGTACAGAAAGAAGTTACAAACAATGTGAAAAAAAACACACAAAATAGCACAATTTTTTAGGAGCCTGTTAAATGTCAGTCATCCCCTCCGGCGCCATTATATCAAATGTTAAAATCTTTATAATTACTCAGAAAACAATGCCTCGGGTTGTCACAGTTTGACTAAAATAGTGCTTCACTCTGACTTCGTGACTCCTTCATTTGCCAAAGTAGTGACAGGTCAATGACAGGTCTGAACTTTAAGGTCTGATTATATCAAGTCATTTCACCACATATGAAGAGAAACCAGAAACCCACTGTAATGTGAATGAGGGGATCCGACAAAACAGGCAGACTCATTCATCAGTGGGAAAGTTAATTTGCCTGATAACACCAATGACATTGTGTGTGTGTGTGTGTGTGTGTGTGTGTGTGTGTGTGTGTGTGTGTGTGTGTGTGTGTGTGTGTGTGTGTGTGTGTGTGTGTGTGTGTGTGTGTGTGTGTGTCTGTGTGTGTGTGTGTGTGTGTGTGTGTGTGTGTGTGTGTGTGTGTGTGTGTGTGTGTGTGTGTGTGTGTGTGTGTGTGTGTTCTTGTGTTGGATAAAAAGCCGAAGGTGTTTCACTACGTATTATGAAACTGTCGCCATGACTACGCAACAGAGAGAAATGGAGAACTATAGAGAAACAGAGAGAAATGGAGAACTATAGAGAAACAGAGAGAAATGGAGAACTATAGAGAAACAGAGAGAAATGGAGAACTATAGAGAAACAGAGATAAATGGAGAACTATAGAGAAACAGAGAGAAATGGAGAACTATAGAGAAACAGAGATAAATGGAGAACTATAGAGAAACAGAGAGAAATGGAGAACTATAGAGAAACAGAGAGAAATGGAGAACTATAGAGAAACAGAGAGAAATGGAGAACAATAGAGAAACAGAGATAAATGGAGAACAATAGAGAAACAGAGAGAAATGGAGAACTATAGAGAAACAGAGATAAATGGAGAACTATAGAGAAACAGAGAGAAATGGAGAACTATAGAGAAACAGAGAGAAATGGAGAACTATAGAGAAACAGAGATAAATGGAGAACTATAGAGAAACAGAGAGAAATGGAGAACTATAGAGAAACAGAGAGAAATGGAGAACTATAGAGAAACAGAGAGAAATGGAGAACAATAGAGAAACAGAGATAAATGGAGAACAATAGAGAAACAGAGAGAAATGGAGAACTATAGAGAAACAGAGATAAATGGAGAACAATAGAGAAACAGAGATAAATGGAGAACAATAGAGAAACAGAGATAAATGGAGAACTATAGAGAAACAGAGAGAAATGGAGAACAATAGAGAAACAGAGATAAATGGAGAACTATAGAGAAACAGAGAGAAATGGAGAACTATAGAGAAACAGAGAGAAATGGAGAACTATAGAGAAACAGAGATAAATGGAGAACTATAGAGAAACAGAGAGAAATGGAGAACTATAGAGAAACAGAGAGAAATGGAGAACTATAGAGAAACAGAGATAAATGGAGAACTATAGAGAAACAGAGAGAAATGGAGAACTATAGAGAAACAGAGATAAATGGAGAACTATAGAGAAACAGAGAGAAATTGAGAACTATAGAGAAACAGAGAGAAATGGAGAACTATAGAGAAACAGAGAGAAATGGAGAACAATAGAGAAACAGAGATAAATGGAGAACAATAGAGAAACAGAGAGAAATGGAGAACTATAGAGAAACAGAGATAAATGGAGAACTATAGAGAAACAGAGAGAAATGGAGAACTATAGAGAAACAGAGAGAAATGGAGAACTATAGAGAAACAGAGATAAATGGAGAACTATAGAGAAACAGAGAGAAATGGAGAACTATAGAGAAACAGAGAGAAATGGAGAACTATAGAGAAACAGAGAGAAATGGAGAACAATAGAGAAACAGAGATAAATGGAGAACAATAGAGAAACAGAGAGAAATGGAGAACTATAGAGAAACAGAGATAAATGGAGAACAATAGAGAAACAGAGATAAATGGAGAACAATAGAGAAACAGAGATAAATGGAGAACTATAGAGAAACAGAGAGAAATGGAGAACAATAGAGAAACAGAGATAAATGGAGAACTATAGAGAAACAGAGAGAAATGGAGAACTATAGAGAAACAGAGAGAAATGGAGAACTATAGAGAAACAGAGAGAAATGGAGAACTATAGAGAAACAGAGAGAAATGGAGAACTATAGAGAAACAGAGATAAATGGAGAACTATAGAGAAACAGAGATAAATGGAGAACTATAGAGAAACAGAGATAAATGGAGAACTATAGAGAAACAGAGAGAAATGGAGAACTATAGAGAAACAGAGAGAAATGGAGAACAATAGAGAAACAGAGAGAAATGGAGAACTATAGAGAAACAGAGAGAAATGGAGAACTATAGAGAAACAGAGAGAAATGGAGAACTATAGAGAAACAGAGATAAATGGAGAACTATAGAGAAACAGAGAGAAATGGAGAACTATAGAGAAACAGAGAGAAATGGAGAACAATAGAGAAACAGAGAGAAATGGAGAACTATAGAGAAACAGAGAGAAATGGAGAACTATAGAGAAACAGAGATAAATGGAGAACTATAGAGAAACAGAGAGAAATGGAGAACTATAGAGAAACAGAGATAAATGGAGAACTATAGAGAAACAGAGAGAAATGGAGAACTATAGAGAAACAGAGATAAATGGAGAACTATAGAGAAACAGAGAGAAATGGAGAACTATAGAGAAACAGAGAGAAATGGAGAACTATAGAGAAACAGAGAGAAATGGAGAACAATAGAGAAACAGAGATAAATGGAGAACAATAGAGAAACAGAGAGAAATGGAGAACTATAGAGAAACAGAGATAAATGGAGAACAATAGAGAAACAGAGATAAATGGAGAACAATAGAGAAACAGAGATAAATGGAGAACTATAGAGAAACAGAGATAAATGGAGAACAATAGAGAAACAGAGATAAATGGAGAACTATAGAGAAACAGAGAGAAATGGAGAACTATAGAGAAACAGAGATAAATGGAGAACTATAGAGAAACAGAGATAAATGGAGAACTATAGAGAAACAGAGAGAAATGGAGAACTATAGAGAAACAGAGAGAAATGGAGAACTATAGAGAAACAGAGATAAATGGAGAACTATAGAGAAACAGAGAGAAATGGAGAACTATAGAGAAACAGAGATAAATGGAGAACTATAGAGAAACAGAGAGAAATTGAGAACTATAGAGAAACAGAGAGAAATGGAGAACTATAGAGAAACAGAGAAATGGAGAACAATAGAGAAACAGAGATAAATGGAGAACAATAGAGAAACAGAGAGAAATGGAGAACTATAGAGAAACAGAGATAAATGGAGAACTATAGAGAAACAGAGAGAAATGGAGAACTATAGAGAAACAGAGAGAAATGGAGAACTATAGAGAAACAGAGATAAATGGAGAACTATAGAGAAACAGAGAGAAATGGAGAACTATAGAGAAACAGAGAGAAATGGAGAACTATAGAGAAACAGAGAGAAATGGAGAACAATAGAGAAACAGAGATAAATGGAGAACAATAGAGAAACAGAGAGAAATGGAGAACTATAGAGAAACAGAGATAAATGGAGAACAATAGAGAAACAGAGATAAATGGAGAACAATAGAGAAACAGAGATAAATGGAGAACTATAGAGAAACAGAGAGAAATGGAGAACAATAGAGAAACAGAGATAAATGGAGAACTATAGAGAAACAGAGAGAAATGGAGAACTATAGAGAAACAGAGAGAAATGGAGAACTATAGAGAAACAGAGAGAAATGGAGAACTATAGAGAAACAGAGAGAAATGGAGAACTATAGAGAAACAGAGATAAATGGAGAACTATAGAGAAACAGAGATAAATGGAGAACTATAGAGAAACAGAGATAAATGGAGAACTATAGAGAAACAGAGAGAAATGGAGAACTATAGAGAAAGAGAGAGAAATGGAGAACTATAGAGAAACAGAGAGAAATGGAGAACTATAGAGAAACAGAGAGAAATGGAGAACTATAGAGAAACAGAGAGAAATGGAGAACTATAGAGAAACAGAGATAAATGGAGAACTATAGAGAAACAGAGAGAAATGGAGAACTATAGAGAAACAGAGAGAAATGGAGAACAATAGAGAAACAGAGAGAAATGGAGAACAATAGAGAAACAGAGAGAAATGGAGAACAATAGAGAAACAGAGAGAAATGGAGAACAATAGAGAAACAGAGAGAAATGGAGAACAATAGAGAAACAGAGATAAATGGAGAACTATAGAGAAACAGAGATAAATGGAGAACAATAGAGAAACAGAGATAAATGGAGAACTATAGAGAAACAGAGATAAATGGAGAACAATAGAGAAACAGAGAGAAATGGAGAACTATAGAGAAACAGAGAGAAATGGAGAACTATAGAGAAACAGAGATAAATGGAGAACTATAGAGAAACAGAGATAAATGGAGAACTATAGAGAAACAGAGATAAATGGAGAACAATAGAGAAACAGAGAGAAATGGAGAACTATAGAGAAACAGAGAGAAATGGAGAACTATAGAGAAACAGAGATAAATGGAGAACTATAGAGAAACAGAGAGAAATGGAGAACTATAGAGAAACAGAGAGAAATGGAGAACTATAGAGAAACAGAGAGAAATGGAGAACAATAGAGAAACAGAGAGAAATGGAGAACTATAGAGAAACAGAGATAAATGGAGAACAATAGAGAAACAGAGATAAATGGAGAACTATAGAGAAACAGAGAGAAATGGAGAACTATAGAGAAACAGAGAGAAATGGACAACTATAGAGAAACAGAGAGAAATGGAGAACAATAGAGAAACAGAGATAAATGGAGAACAATAGAGAAACAGAGAGAAATGGAGAACTATAGAGAAACAGAGATAAATGGAGAACTATAGAGAAACAGAGAGAAATGGAGAACAATAGAGAAACAGAGAGAAATGGAGAACTATAGAGAAACAGAGATAAATGGAGAACAATAGAGAAACAGAGAGAAATGGAGAACTATAGAGAAACAGAGAGAAATGGAGAACTATAGAGAAACAGAGATAAATGGAGAACTATAGAGAAACAGAGATAAATGGAGAACTATAGAGAAACAGAGATAAATGGAGAACAATAGAGAAACAGAGAGAAATGGAGAACTATAGAGAAACAGAGAGAAATGGAGAACTATAGAGAAACAGAGAGAAATGGAGAACAATAGAGAAACAGAGAGAAATGGAGAACTATAGAGAAAGAGAGAGAAATGGAGAACTATAGAGAAACAGAGAGAAATGGAGAACTATAGAGAAACAGAGAGAAATGGAGAACTATAGAGAAACAGAGATAAATGGAGAACTATAGAGAAACAGAGATAAATGGAGAACTATAGAGAAACAGAGAGAAATGGAGAACAATAGAGAAACAGAGATAAATGGAGAACTATAGAGAAACAGAGAGAAATGGAGAACTATAGAGAAACAGAGAGAAATGGAGAACAATAGAGAAACAGAGATAAATGGAGAACTATAGAGAAACAGAGAGAAATGGAGAACTATAGAGAAACAGAGATAAATGGAGAACTATAGAGAAACAGAGAGAAATGGAGTCAATCACCACCTTCCGGAGACACCTGAAACCCCACCTCTTCAAGGAATACCTAGGATAGGGTAAGTAATCCTTCTCACCCCCTAAAAAGATTTAGATGCACTATTGTAAGTGGCTGTTCCACTGGATGTCATAAGGTGTATGCACCAATTTGTAAGTCGCTCTGGATAAGAGCGTCTGCTAAATGACTTAAATGTAATGTAAATGTAATTTCAGATACCGTGACGAGGCCCATTGTCGTGTCATTCATCCACCGTCATCACCTCATGTTTCAGCATGATAATGCACAGCCCAATGTTGCTAGGATCTGTACACAATTCCTGGACAGTCCCCTAGCCAGACATGTCACCTATTGGACAGTCCCCGAGCTCCACAATGAGATAGGGTGCAGGACAGGCAGCAGGCTGTTGGCCAGCCTGCCAGCTTAGTGTAGTCTGCGTAATGCACAGTCAGTGTAGTCAGCTCAGCTCAGCTCAGCTATCCCCACACAGATCTAGGTTGGGAAAAACTAAACACGACGGTTTGCTCTAGCTGGAATAAACACCTCCTCCATTCCTGTCATTATTTAAAGAGATTGTGTCAAAATCTCAAAATGGAGATGCTTATTAATGTTAGATCACTTCCAAGGCATTTATAGTCAATGAACTAATCACTGATCATAATCTTGATGTGAATGGCCTGACTGAAACATGGCTTAAAGCCTTAACCCTTTTTTATTTTTTAATGACTGCATTTTCATCCTTTGAGCTTCAAGTCATGAAATCTAGGCCTCCTGGGCCATATACAGCGTTCCTCACTGAGTTCCCTGAATTCCTATCGGACCTTGTAGTCATGGCAGATAATATTCAAAACATTTGTGACTTTAATATTCACATGGAAAAGTCCACAGACCCACTCCAAAAGGCTTTCGGAGCCGTCATAGACTCAGTGATATATATATTATATATATATATATAATATTTACATTGGAATTTTCTTGGTCACTGCTGCTCGATCATCCTATTTTTCCAACTTAATTGAGGAAAATAAGAACAAACCTAAATTCCTTTTTGATACTGTCGCAAAGCTAAATAAAAAGCAGCATTCCCCAAGAGAGGATGGCTTTCACTTCAGCAGTGATAAATTCATGAACTTCTTTGACGAAAAGTTAATGATCATTAGAAAGCAAATTATGGATTCCTCTTTAAATCTGCGTATTCCTTCAAAGCTCAGTTGTCCTGAGTCTGCACAACTCTGCCAGGACCTAGGATCAAGGGAGACACTCAAGTTTTTTAATACTAATAGTCTCTATCCACCGGATGTGTACCAAACTCACTAAAAGTGGCAGTAATAAAGCTTCTCATAAAAAAGCCAAACCTTGACCCAGATAATATAAAAAACTATCGGCCTATATCGAATCTTCCATTCCTCTCAAAATATTTAGAAAAAGCTGTTGCGCAGCAACTCACTGCCTTCCTAAAGACAAACAATGTACACGAAACGCTTCAGTCTGGTTTTAGACCCCATCATAGCACTGAGACGGCACTTGTGAAGGTGGTAAATGACCTTTTAATGGCGTCAGACCAAGGCTCTGCATCTGTCCTCGTGCTCCTAGACCTTTGTGCTGCTTTTGATACCATCGATCACCACATTCTTTTGGAGAGATTGGAAACCCAAATTGGTCTCAACGGACAAGTTCTGGCCTGGTTTAGATCTTATCTGTCAGAAAGACATCAGTTTGTCTCTGTAGATGATTTGTCCTCTGACAAATCAACTGTAAATTTCGATGTTCCTCAAGGCTCCGTTTTAGGACCACTATTGTTTTCACTATATATTTTATCACTAATGTTAACTTTCACTGCTATGCAGACAATACAGAGCTGTACATTTCGATGAAACATGGTGAAGCCCCAAAATTGCCCTCCCTGGAAGCCTGTGTTTCAGACATAAGGGAGTGGATGGCTGCAAACGTTCTACTTTTAAACTCAGACAAAACAGAGTTGCTTGTTCTAGGTCCCAAGAAACAAAGAGAACTTATGTTGAATCTGACAATTAATCTTGATGGTTGTACAGTCGTCTCAAATAAAACTGTGAAGGACCTTGGCGTTACTCTGGACCCTGATCTCTCTTTTGATGAACATATCAGGACTGTTTCAAGGACAGCTTTTTCCATTTCTGTAACATTGCAAAAATCTGAAAAGTTCTGTTCAAAATTGATGCAGAAAAATGTATCCATGCTTTTGTCACTTCTAGGTTAGACTACTGCAATGCTCTACTTTCCGGCTACGCGGATAAAGCACTAAATACACTTCAGTTTACCACTAAATTAACTTCAATAAACTTCAAACAATTTGATCATATTACTCCAGTGCTAGCATCTCTACACTGGCTTCCTGTTAAGGCTAGGGCCGATTTCAAGGTTTTACTGCTAACCAACAAAGCATTACAGTATATGGGCTTGCTCCTACCTATCTATCCGATTTGGTACTGCCGTACATACCTACACGTACGCTATGGTCACAAGACGCAGGTCTCCTTACTGTCCCTAGAATTTCAAAGCAAACAGCTGGAGGCAGGGCTTTCCCCTATATAGCTCCATGTTTATGGAATGGTCTGCCTACCATGTGAGAGACACAGACTAGGTCTCGTCCTTTAAGTCTTTATTGAAGACTCAGTAGGTCCTATGATTGAGTGTAGTCTGGCCCGGGAGTGTGAAGGTGAACGGAAAGGCTCTGGAGCAACGAACTGCCCTTGCTGTCTCTGTCAGCTGGATTTTCAGTGCTGAGATTCCCTATGTATTGCAACTTGTTCACAGTACAGCAGCAGTGGCAGACCCATCGATATCACAGTGTACCAGTCAGGAAAGCTAAGGCCAGCTTCTTCAGGCAGAAGTTTGCATCCTGTAGCTCCAACTCCAAAAGTTCTGGGACACTGTGAAGTCCATGGAGAACAAGAGCACCTCCTCCCAGCTGCCCACTGCACTGAGGCTAGGAAACACGGTCTCCACCGATAAATCCATGATTATCGAAAACTTCAATAAGCACTTCTCAACGGCTGGCCATGCCTTCCGCCTGGCTACTCCAACCTCGGCCAACAGCTCCGCCCCCGTAGTTCCTCACCCAAGCCTCTCCAGGTTCTCCTTTACCCAAATCCAGATAGCAGATGTTCTGAAAGAGCTGCAAAACCTGGACCCGTACAAATCAGCTGGGCTTGACAATCTGGACCCGCTATTTCTGAAACTATCTGCCGCCATTGTCGCAACCCCTATTACCAGCCTGTTCAACCTCTCTTTCATATCGTCTGAGATCCCCAAGGATTGGAAAGCTGCCGCAGTCATCCCCCTCTTCAAGGGGGAGACACCCTGGACCCAAACTGCTATAGACCTATATCCATCCTGCCCTGCCTATCTAAGGTCTTCGAAAGCCAAGTCAACAAACAGGTCACTGACCATCTCGAATCACACCGTACCTTCTCCGCTGTGCAATCTGGTTTCCGAGCCGGTCACGGGTGCACCTCAGCCACACTCAAGGTACTAAATGATATCATAACCGCCATCGATAAAAGACAGTACTGTGCAGCCGTCTTCATCGACCTCGCCAAAGCTTTCGACTCTGTCAATCACCAAATTCTTATCGGCAGACTCAACAGCCTCGGTTTTCGGATGACTGCCTTGCCTGGTTCACCAATTACTTTGCAGACAGAGTTCAGTGTGTCAAATCAGAGGGCATGCTGTCCGGTCCTCTGGCAGTCTCTATGGGGGTGCCACAGGGTTCAATTCTCGGGCCGACTCTTTTCTCTGTATATATCAATGATGTTGCTCTTGCTGCGGGCGATTCCCTGATCCACCTCTACGCAGACGACACCATTCTATATACTTTCGGCCCGTCATTGGACACTGTGCTATCCAACCTCCAAACGAGCTTCAATGCCATACAGCACTCCTTCCGTGGCCTCCAACTGCTCTTAAACGCGAGTAAAACCAAATGCATGCTTTTCAACCGATCGCTGCCTGCACCCGCATGCCCGACTAGCATCACTACCCTGGATGGTTCCAACCTTGAATATGTGGACATCTATAAGTACCTAGGTGTCTGGCTAGACTGCAAACTCTCCTTCCAGACTCACATCAAACATCTCCAATCAAAAATCAAATCCAGAGTCGGCTTTCTATTCCGCAACAAAGCCTCCTTCACTCACGCTGCCAAGCTTACCCTAGTAAAACTGACTATCCTACCGATCCTCGACTTCGGCGATGTCATCTACAAAATGGCTTCCAACACTCTACTCAGCAAACTGGATGCAGTCTATCACAGTGCCATCCGTTTTGTCACTAAAGCACCTTATACCACCCACCACTGCGACTTGTATGCTCTAGTCGGCTGGCCCTCACTACATATTCGTCGCCAGACCCACTGGCTCCAGGTCATCTACAAGTCCATGCTAGGTAAAGCTCCGCCTTATCTCAGTTCACTGGTCACGATGGCAACACCCATCCGTAGCACGCGCTCCAGCAGGTGTATCTCACTGATCATCCCTAAAGCCAACACCTCATTTGGCCGCCTTTCGTTCCAGTACTCTGCTGCCTGTGACTGGAACGAATTGCAAAATCGCTGAAGTTGGAGACTTTTATCTCCTCTCCAACTTCAAACATCAGCTATCCGAGCAGCTAACCGATCGCTGCAGCTGTACATAGTCTATAGGTAAATAGCTCACCCTTTTTCACCTACCTCATTCCCATACTGTTTTTATACTGTTTTTATTTATTTACTTTTCTGCTCTTTTGCACACCAATATCTCTACCTGTACATGCCCATCTGATCATTTATCACTCCAGTGTTAATCTGCAAAATTGTATTAATCGCCTACCTCATGCCTTTTGCACACATTGTATATAGACTGCCCATTTTTTTCTACTGTGTTATTGACTTGCTAATTGTTTACTCCATGTGTAACTCTGTGTTGTCTGTTCACACTGCTATGCTTTATCTTGGCCAGGTCGCAGTTGCAAATGAGAACTTGTTCTCAACTAGCCTACCTGGTTAAATAAAGGTGAAATAAAAATAAAAATAAAAAGTACCGACCCAGAGCCATCCATTGGCATGAAACCAGATCACTTGTGGATGTGGGGAGCTAGGCAGGCAGAGGCAGGCAGAGGCAAGCAGAGGCAGGCAGAGGCAGGCAGAGGCAGGCAGGGGAGGCAGAGGCAGGCAGAGGCAGGCAGAGGCAGGCAGAGGCAGGCATAGGGAGGCAGGCAGAGGCAGGCAGAGGCAGGCAGAGGCAGGCAGAGGGAGGCAGAGGCAGGCAGAGGCAGGCAGAGGCAGACAGAGGGAGGCAGAGGCAGGCAGAGGCAGGCATAGGGAGGCAGAGGCAGGCAGAGGCAGGCAGAGGCAGGCAGAGGGAGGCAGAGGCAGGCAGAGGCAGGCAGAGGCAGGCAGAGGCAGGCAGAGGCAGGCAGAGGCAGGCAGGGGGAGGCAGAGGCAGGCAGAGGCAGGCAGAGGCAGGCAGAGGCAAGGCAGCACCCCGTGGTGAAGAAGTGTTCCACCTGCTGTTCATTCCTTCACCCCACCACTCCTCCACCATCCTCTCCTTCACCCCACCACTCCTCCACCATCCTCTCCTTCACCCCACCACTCCTCCACCATCCTCTCCTTCACCCCACCACTCCTCCACCATCCTCTCCTTCACCCCACCACTCCTCCACCATCCTCTCCTTTTCACCCCACCACTCCTCCACCATCCTCTCCTTCACCCCACCACTCCTCCACCATCCTCTCCTTCACCCCACCACTCCTCCACCATCCACTCCTTCACCCCACCACTCCTCCACCATCCTCTCCTTCACACCACCACTCCTCCACCATCCTCTCCTTCACCCCACCACTCCTTCTCCATCCTCTCCTTCAACCCACCACTCCTCCACCATCCTCTCCTTCACCCCACCACTCCTCCACCATCCTCTCCTTTTCACCCCACCACTCCTCCACCATCCTCTCCTTCACACCACCACTCCTCCACCATCCTCTCCTTCACACCACCACTCCTCCACCATCCACTCCTTCACCCCACCACTCCTCTACCATCCTCTCCTTCACACCACCACTCCTCCACCATCCTCTCCTTCACACCACCTCTCCTCCTCCATCCTCTCCTTCACCCCACCACTCCTCCACCATCCACTCCTTCACCCCACCACTCCTCCACCATCCTCTCCTTCACACCACCACTCCTCCACCATCCACTCCTTCACCCCACCACTCCTCTACCATCCTCTCCTTCACACCACCACTCCTCCACCATCCTCTCCTTCACACCACCACTCCTCCACCATCCTCTCCTTCACACCACCACTCCTCCACCATCCTCTCCTTCACACCACCACTCCTCCACCATCCACTCCTTCACACCACCACTCCTCCACCATCCTCTCCTTCACCCCACCACTCCTCCACCATCCTCTCCTTCACCCCACCACTCCTCTACCATCCACTCCTTCACACCACCACTCCTCTACCATCCTCTCCTTCACCCCACCACTCCTCCACCATCCACTCCATCACCCCACCACTCCTCCTCCATCCACTCCTTCACCCCACCACTCCTCCACCATCCACACCTTCACCCCACCACTCCTCCACCATATTGTCCTTCACCGCACCACTCCTCCACCATCCTCTCCTTCACCCCACCACTCCTCCACCATCCTCTCCTTCACCCCACCACTCCTCCTCCATCCTCTCCTTCACCCCACCATCCTCCACCATCCTGTCCTTCACCCCACCACTCCTCCACCATCCTGTCCTTCACCCCACCACTCCTCCACCATCCATCTCCTTCACCCCCACCACTCCTTCACCATCCACCCTCTCCTTCACCCCACCACTCCTCCTCCATCCTCTCCTTCACCGCACCACTCCTCCTCCATCCTCTCCTTTTCACCCCACCACTCCTCCACCATCCTCTCCTTTTCACCCCACCACTCCTCCACCATCCTCTCCTTTTCACCCCACCACTCCTCCACCATCCTCTCCTTCCCCCCCCACCACTCCTCCACCATCCACCATCCCCTTCACCCCACCACTCCTCCGCCATCCTCTCCTTTTCACCCCACCACTCCTCTACCATCCACTCCTTCACACCACCACTCCTCTACCATCCACTCCTTCACCCCACCACTCCTCCACCATCCACTCCTTCACCCCACCACTCCTCCACCATCCACTCCTTCACACCACCACTCCTCTACCATCCACACCTTCACCCCACCACTCCTCCACCATCCTCTCCTTCACACCACCACTCCTCCACCATCCTCTCCTTCACACCACCACTCCTCCACCATCCTCTCCTTCACCCCACCACTCCTCCACCATCCTCTCCTTCACCCCACCACTCCTCTACCATCCACTCCTTCACACCACCACTCCTCTACCATCCACACCTTCACCCCACCACTCCTGCACCATCCTCTCCTTCACCCCACCACTCCTCCACCATCCACTCCATCACCCCACCACTCCTCCTCCATCCACTCCTTCACCCCACCACTCCTCACCCCACCACTCCTCTACCATCCCCTCCTTCACCCCACCACTCCTCTACCATCCTCTCCTTCACCCCACCACTCCTCCACCATCCACACCTTCACCCCACCACTCCTCCACCATATTGTCCTTCACCGCACCACTCCTCCACCATCCTCTCCTTCACCCCACCACTCCTCCTCCATCCTCTCCTTCACCCCACCACTCCTCCTCCATCCTCTCCTTCACCCCACCACCTCCACCATCCTGTCCTTCACCCCACCACTCCTCCACCATCCTCTCCTTCACCCCACCACTCCTCCACCATCCTCTCCTTCACCTCACCACTCCTCCTCCACCCCACAATTCCTCCACCACCACTCCTCCTCCATCCTCTCCTTCACCCCACCACTCCTCCACCATATTGTCCTTCACCCCACCACTCCTTCACCCCCTCCTCCATTCTTCCTTCACCCCACTCCTCCTCCATCCACTTCTTCACCCCACCACTCCTCCATCCACACCTTCACCCCACCACTCCTCCACCCACCATCCACTCCTTCACCCCACCCCACTCCTCTACCATCCTCTCTTTCACCCCACCACTCCTCCACCATCCACACCTTCACCCCACCACTCCTCACCCCACCACTCCTCTACCATCCCCTCCTTCACCCCACCACTCCTCCACCATCCACACCTTCACCCCACCACTCCTCCTCCATCCTCTCCTTCACCCCACCACTCCTCCTCCATCCTCTCCTTCACCCCACCACTCCTCCACCATCCACTCCTTCACCCCACCACTCCTCCTCCATCCTCTCCTTCACCCCACCACTCCTCCACCATCCTCTCCTTCACCCCACCACTCCTCCACCATCCACTCCTTCACCCCACCACTCCTCCTCCATCCTCTCCTTCACCCCACCACTCCTCCACCATCCTCTCCTTCACCCCACCTCTCCTCCTCCATCCTCTCCTTCACCCCACCACTCCTCCACCATCCACTCCTTCACCCCACCTCTCCTCCTCCATCCTCTCCTTCACCCCATCACTCCTCCACCATCCACTCCTTCACCCTACCACTCCTCCTCCATCCTCTCCTTCACCCCACCACTCCTCCACCATCCACTCCTTCACCCCACCTCTCCTCCTCCATCCTCTCCTTCACCCCACCACTCCTCCACCATCCACTCCTTCACCCCACCTCTCCTCCTCCATCCTCTCCTTCACCCCATCACTCCTCCACCATCCACTCCTTCACCCTACCACTCCTCCTCCATCCTCTCCTTCACCCCACCACTCCTCCACCATCCACTCCTTCACACCACCACTCCTCCACCATATTGTCTTTCACCGCACCACTCCTCCACCATATTGTCCTTCATCTCACCACCCCTCACAGTTCCCCCTCGTGTTCCACCTGCTCCTTTTCACCATCCTCTTCCACTCCATCCCTCCCAACCTGTTATCCACCATGTTCCTCACCACGCCTCTACGGGCCGTTGTACGCTTTCACAACATATCATCCAGGGTAACATTCTTCGGTCTTGTTTTATATGGGGTAATAGTTCTCCATTTTGGTGCTATACAAAAGGTGTAATACCAGTCCTCCATCTGGTCTCATTATGGGCTAATGGTCCTCCAGCTGGTCTCATTATGGCCTAATGGTCCTCCAGCTGGTCTCATTATGGCCTAATGGTCCTCCAGCTGGTCTCATTATGGGCTAATGGTCCTCCAGCTGGTCTCATTATGGGCTAATTGTCCTCCATCTTGAGTGTTCTGAAAAATACAGATAGGTCTGTTCCATTTCCTGTACACGTCCAGATGATGTCAGAGATACATAGATATAGACCCCAACACAACCAGACCATCTCATGAACCACAACACAACCAGTCATCTCATAACCTGACACAACCAGGATCATTAACCACAACACAACCAGGACATCATTAACCCCAACATCATTATCATTAACCACAACACAACCAGGTCATCATTAACCCCAACACAACCAGACCATCTCATTAACCCCAACACAACCAGGACATCATTAGACCCCAACACAACCAGGTCATCTCATTAACCCCAGACACAACCAGGACATCATTAACCCCAACACAACCAGACCATCTCTCATTAACAGACCATCAACACAACCAGACCATCTCATTAACCCCACACACCAGGGCATCTCATGAACCACAACACAACCAGACATCATTAACCCCAACACAACCAGACATCATCTCATTGAACCACAACACAACCAGGTCATCTCATTAACCACCAGACCATCTCATTAACCACAACACAACCAGACCATCTCATTAACCACAACACAACCAGACCATCTCATTAACCACAACACAACCAGACCATCTCATTAACCACAACACAACCAGACCATCTCATTAACCCCAACACAACCAGACCATCTCTCATTAACCACAACACAACCAGACCATCTCATGAACCACAACACAACCAGGTCATCTCATTAACCCCAACACAACCAGACCATCTCACCCCAACACAACCAGACCATCTCATTAACCACAACACAACCAGACCATCTCATGAACCACAACACAACAGACCATCTCATTAACCCCAACACAACCAGGACATCTCATTAACCCCAACACAACCAGGACATCATTAACAGACCATCTCATTAACCCCAACACAACCAGGACATCATTAACCACAACACAACCAGGACATCATTAACCCCAACACAACCAGACCATCTCATTTAACACAACCAACACAACCAACACAACCAGGCATCATTAACATCATTAACCCCAACACAACAAACATCAGGACCAGACCATCTCATTAACCCCAACACAACCAGGACATCATTAACCACAACACACAACCAGGACATCATTAACCACAACACAACCAACCAGACATCTCATTAACCACAACACAACCAGGACATCATTAACCACAACACAACCAGACCATCTCATTAACCCCAACACAACCAGGACATCTCATTAACCACAACACAACCAGACCATCTCATTAACACCCAGACCATCTCACAACACACAACCAGACCATCTCATTAACCCCAACACAACCAGGACATCATTAACCCCAACACAACCAGACCATCTCATTAACCCCAACACAACCAGACCATCTCATTAACCCCAACACAACCAGGACATCATTAACCCCAACACAACCAGACCATCTCATTAACCCCAACACAACCAGACCATCTCATTAACCACAACACAACCAGGTCATCTCATTAACCCCAACACAACCAGGACATCATTAACCACAACACAACCAGGACATCATTAACCCCAACACAACCAGGACATCATTAACCCCAACACAACCAGGACATCATTACCATCTCATTAACCCCAACACAACCAGACCATCTCAGACCATCTCATTAACCCCAACACAACCAGGACATCATTAACCACAACACAACCAGGATATCATTAACCCCAGACCACATTAACCCAGACCATCTCATTAACCCCAACACATTAACAACAGACCATCTCTCATTAACCCCAACACAACCAGATCTCATCTCATTAACCACAACACAACCAGGACATCATTAACCACAACACAACCAGGACATCATTAACCACAACACAACCAGGACATCATTAACCACAACACAACCAGGTCATCTCATTACCAGGTCATCTCATTAACCCCAACACGACCAGGTCATCTCATTAACCCCAACAAGACCTAGATCAATTCGTCATCTATTCCACGTTGGTTCAATGTAATTTTCAACCAGTGTGTGCTCAGTAGTTGATATACAGGTACAGATACAGGATCTTAATTTGACCGATTTCTCACAGCAGGAAAATAATTATTCACCAACAGGAATTGGGAATTATAATGTGGATTATAATTAATGGACATTTTTGTAGGGGTTAGTACACTGCTCAAAAAAATAAAGGGAACACTTAAACAACACAATGTAACTCCAAGTCAATCACACTTCTGTGAAATCAAACTGTCCACTTAGGAAGCAACACTGATTGACAATAAATGTCACATGCTGTTGTGCAAATGGAATAGACAACAGGTGGAAATTATAGGCAATTAGCAAGACACCCCCAATAAAGGAGTGGTTCTGCAGGTGGGGACCACAGACCACTTCTCAGTTCCTATGCTTCCTGGCTGATGTTTTGGTCACTTTTGAATGCTGGCGGTGCTTTCACTCTAGTGGTAGCATGAGACGGAGTCTACAACCCACACAAGTGGCTCACGTAGTGCAGTTCACTCAGGATGGCACATCAATGCGAGCTGTGGCAAGAAGGTTTGCTGTGTCTGTCAGCGTAGTGTCCAGAGCATGGAGGCGCTACCAGGAGACAGGCCAGTACATCAGGAGACGTGGAGGAGGCCATAGGAGGGCAACAACCCAGCAGCAGGAACGCTACCTCCGCCTTTGTGCAAGGAGGAGCAGGAGGAGCACTGCCAGAGCCCTGCAAAATGACCTCCAGCAGGCCACAAATGTGCATGTATCTGCTCAAACGGTCAAAAACAGACTCCATGATGGTGGTATGAGGGCCTGATGTCCACAGGTGGGGGTTGTACTTACAGCCCAACACCGTGCAGGACGTTTGGCATTTGCCAGAGAACACCAAGATTGGCAAATTCGCCACTGGCGCCCTGTGCTCTTCACGGATGAAAGCAGATTCACACTGAGCACATGTGACAGACGTGACAGTCTGGAGACGCCGTGGAGAACGTTCTGCTGCCTGCAACATCCTCCAGCATGACCGGTTTGGCGGTGAGTCAGTCATGGTGTGGGGTGGCATTTCTTTTGGGGGCCGCACAGCCCTCCATGTGCTCGCCAGAGGTAGCCTGACTGCCATTAGGTACCGAGATGAGATCCTCAGACCCCTTGTGAGACCATATGCTGGTGCGGTTGTCCCTGGGTTCCTCCTAATGCAAGACAATGCTCGACCTCATGTGGCTGGAGTGTGTCAGCAGTTCCTGCAAGAGGAAGGCATTAATGCTATGGACTGGCCCGCCCGTTCCCCAGACCTGAATCCAATTGAGCACATCTGGGACATCATGTCTCGCTCCATCCACCAACGCCACGTTGCACCAAAGACTGTCCAGGAGTTGGCGGATGCTTTAGTCCAGGTCTGGGAGGAGATCCCTCAGGAGACCATCCGCCACCTCATCAGGAGCATGCCCAGGCGTTGTAGGGAGGTCACACAGGCACGTGGAGGCCACACACACTACTGAGCCTCATTTTGACTTGTTTTAAGGACATTACATCAAAGTTGGATCAGCCTGTAGTGTGGTTTTCCACTTTAATTTTGTGTGTGACTCCAAATCCAGACCTCCAAGGGTTGATAAATTTGATTTCCATGGATCATTTTTGTGTGATTTTGTTGTCAGCACATTCAACTATGTAAAGAAAAAAGTATTTAATAAGAATATTTCATTCATTCAGATCTAGGATGTGTTATTTTAGTGTTCCCTTAATTTTTTTTGAGCAGTGTATATTTTTAGTTAGGGCAAATCAAGGCCTAGATTCAATTAGATCATATGTTAACCTGCGATAGCAGACACCCTCATATCAGATATTAAGGCGGTGTCAGAGGTGGAACTGCCTTGGAGCTGTCCAATCGGTGAGCAGCTGCTCTTGTGATCATTGTCATGAAGCCACACCCACCCTGCTCGCGTTAGAAGTTCAGAAGGAGAAAGACTGTAGGCTATATAGAAATAATTATGCTCAAAATGATAAATTATTAAACAAAATAATTAGGATTTTTTTTAATCACAAATCAAATCAGATTGAATTTGTCACATGTGGGGAATACAACAGGTGTCAACCTTACAGTGAAATGTTTACTTACAAGCCCTTAATAACCAACAATACAGTTTTAAGAGAATTAAGTGTTAAGAAATTATTTACTAAATAAATATGTCTGTTAACGCTACTCCACGGAGATGACATCTCACATTCTGGTGTTCCATGGCTGCATGGGATGTCTGTTAACGCTACTCCATGGAGATGACATCTCACATTCCGGTGTTCCATGGCTACATGGGATGTCTGTTAACGCTACTCCACGGAGATGACATCTCACATTCCGGTGTTCCATGGCTACATGGGATGTCTGGCTACTCCATGGAGATGACATCTCACATTCCGGTGTTCCATGGCTACATGGGATGTCTGTTAACGCTACTCCATGGAGATGACATCTCACATTCTGGTGTTCCATGGCTACATGGGATGTCTGTTAACGCTACTCCACGGAGATGACATCTCACATTCCGGTGTTCCATGGCTACATGGGATGTCTGTTAACGCTACTCCATGGAGATGACATCTCACATTCTGGTGTTCCATGGCTACATGGGATGTCTGTTAACGCTACTCCATGGAGATGACATCTCACATTCCGGTGTTCCATGGCTACATGGGATGTCTGTTAACGCTACTCCATGGAGATGACATCTCACATTCCGGTGTTCCATGGCTCCTCCACGCAACCAATTGCCTCGTCCACGTTAGGTATAATGCCGGAAGCCACTTGTGGATTGGACAGCTCTAACACAGTTCCACCTTTGACACTGACCTCTATGGGGAGGTCCAGTGCACCAAGTCTGACGTTTCTTTTGTGGAAATTACAGACTTGAAAAGCCTTTGTTGCCTGCAACAACAGGGTGATGAAAACCCTACAGCTGCTCATGGCCACCTGTCAGTTTTCCAATAGTGTTCCTATTCTAGCTTGCCCTCATTGAGAAGTGAGGTTGACCTGACCGAGGAGTCTGTCTTCGTTCATCAACAAAGACTTTTACAGGACCTCATATAGTTATTTTAGAGAGTATTCTAGCACCTGTTACTTTCATGCTGTAATGTTCTTATTCTTGGTTACCCTCAAAGAGGAGTGAGGTGGTTTCACTGACTTGGCTAGTTAAATAAAGGTTTAAAAAAATTAAAAAATGTACTTGGAATGTTGTTGTTCTGTTGTTGGCCTCTCTCTTGATGTTGGCCTTCTTGAATGTTGGCCTTCTCTTGAATGTTGGCCTTTCTTGGTTGTTGGCCTTCTCTTGAATGTTGGCCTTCTCTTGGATGTTGGCCTTCTCTTGAATGTTGGCCTTGAATGTTGGCCTTCTCTTGAATGTTGGCCTTCTCTTGGATGTTGGCCTTCTCTTGAATGTTGGCCTTCTCTTGAATGTTGGCCTCTCTTGATGTTGGCCTTCTCTTGAATGTTGGCCTTCTCTTGAATCTTGGCCTTCTCTTGGATGTTGGCTCTTGAATGTTGGCCTTCTCTTGGATGTTGGCCTTCTCTTGGATGTTGGCCTTCTCTTGGATGTTGGC
>NC_068443.1:2208016-2225516 GCF_023373465.1 Oncorhynchus keta | reverse complement strand
ACTGTAAAGGACTATGTCCACTGTAATATGACATATGAGGTAACGAGAGAGCTTTCCTCTCCTTTGATCCATTGGTGAAGGAGGTGTGTGGGGGTGGGGGGGGGGAGTACATGATGAATCAAGGAAAAGTGCTTTAAGATTCCTTTGAAAGAGGGCTCTCCTCGAGTAGGAAGTAATGAATTGAACATCCCATCCTAATATAATAATATAATAATATATGCCATTTAGCAGACGCTTTTATCCAAAGCGACTTACAGTCATGTGTGCATACATTCTACATATGGGTGGTCCCGGGGATCGAACCCACTACCCTGGCGTTACAAGCGCCATGCTCTACCAACTGAGCTACAGAAGGATCCTCTCCTCGTCCTCTCCTCCCTTCCTTTCCTTCCGTCCTCCTCCGCCTCTCTTCTCCCCCTCGCCAATATATTGAGTTAATTAAGCAAAACCGATGTGTGGAAGACCCTGTGCCTCAGAGAACATCCACAAATGTCAACTCTGAGACAAGAGGGAGCTAACAAGCTAACGTCGCCCCAAAACTAATTTAGAGAAGGACAGAGAGGAGAGGAGACTGTCTGAGTCCAATAACTCATTTAAGAAAGGACAGAGAGGAGAGGAGAATTTTAGACTAATTGAAAATAACTTTTTAAATATATTTGTATTAATGGAACAAATGAAGATAAATGTCATGGCCTTCATTCTAGTCCAGTAATCTGCAGTTGTTGTTTTTTTTAATCAGGGGTTAAAGTACTACAGTGGACATAGTCCTTTACAGTGGACATAGTCCTTTACAGTGGACATAGTCCTTTACAGTGGACATAGTCCTTTACAGTGGATATAGTCCTTTACAGTGGACATAGTCCTTTACAGTGGACATAGTCCTTTACAGTGGATATAGTCCTTTACAGTGGACATAGTCCTTTACAGTGGACATAGTCCTTTACAGTGGACATAGACCTTTACAGTGGACATAGTCCTTTACAGTGGACATAGTCCTTTACAGTGGACATAGTCCTTTACAGTGGACATAGACCTTTACAGTGGACATAGTCCTTTACAGTGGACATAGTCCTTTACAGTGGACATAGACCTTTACAGTGGACATAGTCCTTTACAGTGGACATAGCCCTTTACAGTGGACATAGTCCTTTACAGTGGACATAGTCATTTACAGTGGACATAGACCTTTACAGTAGACCTTGACAGTGGACATAGTCCTTTACAGTGGACATAGTCCTTTACAGTGGACATAGACCTTTACAGTGGACATAGTCCTTTACAGTGGACATAGACCTTTACAGTGGACATAGTCCTTTACAGTGGACATAGACCTTTACAGTAGACATTGACAGTGGACATAGTCCTTTATAGTGGACATAGACCTTTACAGTAGACCTTTACAGTGGACATAGTCCTTTACAGTGGACATAGTCATCTAGAGTGGACATAGTCCTTTACAGTGGACATAGTCCTTTACAGTGGACATAGTCCTTTACAGTAGACATAGACCTTTACAGTAGACCTTTACAGTGGACATAGTCATTTACAGTGGACACAGACCTTTACAGTAGACCGTGACAGTGGACATAGTCCTTTATAGTGGACATAGTCCTTTACAGTGGACATAGTCCTTTACAGTGGACATAGAACTTTACAGTAGACCTTTACAGTGGACATAGTCCTTTACAGTGGACATAGTCCTTTAGAGTGGACATAGTCCTTTACAGTGGACATAGACCTTTAGAGTAGACCTTTACAGTGGATCTTTACAGTGGACATAGTCCTTTACAGTGGACGTAGTCCTTTACAGTGGACACAGTCCTTTACAGTGGACATAGACCTTTACAGTGGACATAGACCTTTAAGTTGACATAGTCCTTTACAGTGGACATAGACCTTTACAGTGGACATAGACCTTCATAGTGGACATAGACCTTTACAGTAGACCTTTACAGTGGACATAGTCCTTTACAGTGGACATAGACCTTTACAGTAGACCTTTACAGTGGACATAGTCCTTTACAGTGGACATAGTCATTTAGAGTGGACATAGTCCTTTACAGTGGACATAGTCCTTTACAGTGGACATAGTCCTTTACAGTGGACATAGTCCTTTACAGTGGACATAGTCATTTACAGTGGACACAGACCTTTACAGTAGACCTTGACAGTGGACATAGTCCTTTACAGTGGACATAGTCCTTTACAGTGGACATAGTCCTTTACAGTGGACATAGACCTTTACAGTGGATATGGTCCTTTACAGTGGACATAGTCCTTTACAGTGGACATAGTCATTTACAGTGAACACAGACCTTTACAGTAGACCTTGACAGTGGACATAGTCCTTTATAGTGGACATAGTCCTTTACAGTGGACATAGTCATTTACAGTGGACATAGACCTTTACAGTGGACATAGTCCTTTACAGTGGACATAGTCCTTTAGAGTAGACCTTGACAGTGGACATAGTCCTTTATAGTGGACATAGTCATTTACAGTGGACATAGTCCTTTACAGTGGACATAGACCTTTACAGTAGACCTTGACAGTGGACATAGTCCTTTACAGTGGACATAGTCCTTTACAGTGGACATAGACCTTTACAGTGGACATAGTCCTTTACAGTGGACATAGACCTTTACAGTGGTTATAGTCCTTTACAGTGGACATAGTCCTTTAGAGTGGACATAGTCCTTTACAGTGGACATAGTCCTTTACCGTGGACATCATCCTTTACAGTGGACATAGACCTTTACAGTAGATCTTTACAGTGGATATAGTCCTTTATAGTGGACGTAGTCCTTTACAGTGGACACAGTCCTTTACAGTGGACATAGTCCTTTACAGTGGACGTAGTCCTTTACAGTGGACGTAGTCCTTTACAGTGGACACAGTCCTTTACAGTGGACATAGACCTTTACAGTGGACATAGACCTTTAAGTTGACATAGACCTTTACAGTGGACATAGTCCTTTACAGTGGACATAGTCCTTTAGAGTAGACCTTGACAGTGGACATAGTCCTTTACAGTGGACATAGGCCTTTACAGTGGAACTTTACAGTGGACATAGACCTTCGCAGTGGACATAGACCTTCACAATGGACCTTTACAGTGGACATAGTCCTTTAGAGTGTACATAGACTGTTACAGTGGACCTTTACAGTAGACATAGACCTTTACAGTACGCATAGCCCTTTACAGTCTACATAGACCTCTACAGTGGACCTAGACCTTTACAGTGGACCTTTACAGTGGACATAGACATTTACAGTGGACCTTTACAGTGGACATAGACCTTTACAGTAGGCATAGCCCTTTACAGTCTACATAGACCTCCACAGTGGACCTAGACCTTTACAGTGGACCTATACAGTGGATATAGACATTTACAGTGGATATAGACCTATACAGTGGATATAGACCTTTACAGTGGATATAGACATTTACAGTGGATATAGGCCTTTACAGTGGACCTTTACAGTGGATATAGACCTTTACAGGGGACCTTTACAGTGGATATAGACCTTTACAGTGGATATAGACCTATACAGTGGATATAGACCTTTACAGTGGATATAGACCTATACAGTGGATATAGACCTTTACAGTGGATATAGACATTTACAGTGAATATAGACCTTTACAGTGGATATAGACCTATACAGTGGATATAGACCTTTACAGTGAATATAGACCTATACAGTGGATATAGTCCTTTACAGTGGATATAGACCTATACAGTGGATATAGACCTTTACAGTGAATATAGACCTATACAGTGGATATAGTCCTTTACAGTGGACCTTTACAGTGGATATAGACCTATACAGTGGATATAGACCTTTACAGTGAATATAGACCTATACATTGGATATAGACCTTTACAGTGGATATAGACCTTTACAGTGGACATAGTCCTTTACAGTGGACCTTTACAGTGGATATAGACCTTTACAGTGGACCTTTACAGTGGATATAGGCCTTTACAGTGGACATAGTCCTTTACAGTGGACGTAGTCCTTTACAGTGGACGTAGTCCTTTACAGTGGACACAGTCCTTTACAGTGGACATAGACCTTTACAGTGGACATAGTCCTTTACAGTGGACCTTTACAGTGGATATAGACCTATACAGTGGATATAGACCTATACAGTGGATATAGACCTTTACAGTGGACATAGTCCTTTACAGTGGACCTTTACAGTGGATATAGACATATACAGTGGATATAGACCTTTACAGTGGATATAGACCTTTACAGTGAACCTTTACAGTGGACATAGTCCTTTACAGTGGACCTTTACAGTGGACCTTTACAGTGGATATAGACCTTTACAGTGGATATAGACCTATACAGTGGACCTTTAGAGTGTATATAGACCTATACAGTGGATATAGACCTTTACAGTGGATATAGACCTTTACAGTGGATATAGACCTATACAGTGGACCTTTACAGTGGACATAGACCTTTACAGTGGACCTTTACAGTGGATATAGACCTTTACAGTGGATATAGACCTATACAGTGGACCTTTACAGTGGATATAGACCTATACAGTACAGTGGATATAGACATTTACAGTAGCAAAATATGTCATTGAATTCCCTGTTGTGTTTCTACTGGTTTTAGCTCTAGGTCTTCCCTATAGTCAGTCCATCACATACAGTAGATTACATAACGTCACTGTGTAACATGGATTAAAGATGATTTTTCTGTTGTCAATCAGTGCAACCTTTGAGATTATTTCCCAGAATTTACAGTTCCTTCAAGTGAACAGTCTTCTCCTCTCTTCTCCTCTCCTCTCCTGTCCTCTCCTCCTCTCCTCTCCTCTCCTCTCCTCTCCTCTCCTCTCCTCTGCCCTCCTCCCCTCTCCTCTCCTCTCCTCTCCTCTCCCCTCCTCCCCTCTCCTCTCCTCTCCTCTCCTCTCCTTTCCTGCATGTCATGTCCTCTCCTCTCATGTCCTCTCCTGTCTTCTCCTGTCCTCTCCTCTCCTGTCCTCTCCTGTCTTCTCCTGTCCTCTCCTTTCCTTTCCTCTCCACTCCTCTCCACTCCTCTCCTCTCCTCTCCTCTCCTCTCCTCTCCTCTCCTCTCCTTTCCTTTCCTCTCCTTGCCTTATCCTGTCCTCTCTTGTCCTCTCCTCTTCCTTCCTCTCCTCTCTTCTCCTCTCCTCTCCTCTCCTCTCCTTTCCTTTCCTCTCCTTTCCTGTCCTCTCCTCTCTTGTCTTCTCTTCAGAAAAAACTTTTCTGGGTCACAACATCAGGGCCCTACCCCTGGAGTATCAACACCAGCCTGTATTATTCATGGTCTTCCTCTCCAATGGATCTTCTACCATCCTTTCCAAGTTTCCTTCCCTCCTCTGTTTCTTTTTATTTTCTTTCTCTTTCTCTCTCTCGCTCTCGTTCTCTATTTTTCCAGTCTTTTATCTCCCTGTCTGTCTCTCGCTCTCTCTTCCTCTTTCTCTCTCTCTTTCTCTCTCTCTTTCTCTCTCTTCCTCTTTCTCTCTCTCTCTTTCTCTCTCTTCCTCTTTCTCTTTCTCTCTCTTTCTCTCTCTCTCTCTTTCTCTCTCTTCCTCTTTCTCTCTCTCTCTTTCTCTCTCTTCCTCTTTCTCTTTCTCTCTCTTTCTCTCTCTTTCTCTCTCTTCTTCTTCCTCTTTCTCTCTCTTTCTCTCTCTTCCTCTTTCTCTCTCTTTCTCTCTCCTCCTCTTTCTCTCTCTTTCTCTCCATATCTGGAGCGTGTCAGATTCTAGTGTTTTGAACACAAATGTCTTGGTACAACATCAGAAGGTGTCTATTCTTATGGAAAATAACACTGTGTTGTGTCAGCTTTGGTATTTGAGAGGGGAAGAGAAGAGAGACAAAAGAATAGAGAGATGATCATGTGTACCCCCGCAGTGGATTTGACATTGTAATGGTGGGAAATTGTGGAAATTCACACTTATGTTTACCCCAAGTCGCTATCAAGAGTTGTCAGCAAGGTATCTTTACTTTTTTAATATAGCACTTAATTTAGACCTTTTTCCAAAAGCCCCTCAGATGACTGTATGTAGCCTCTCTACTTTTATAGCCTCACTATTGTATATAGCCTCGCTACTGTATATAGCCTCGGTATTGTATATAGCCTCGCTATTGTATATAGCCTCTCTACTTTTATAGCCTCGCTATTGTATATAGCCTCGCTACTGTATATAGCCTCGCTATTGTATATAGCCTCTCTACTTTTATAGCCTCACTATTGTATATAGCCTCGCTACTGTATATAGCCTCGGTATTGTATATAGCCTCGCTACTGTATATAGCCTCGCTATTGTATATAGCCTTGCTATTGTATATAGCCTCGCTACTTTTATAGCCTCTCTACTTTTATAGCCTCTACTGTATGTAGCCTCGCTACTGTATATAGCCTCGCTACTGTATATAGCCTCTCTACTTTTATAGCCTCACTATTGTATATAGCCTCGCTACTATATATAGCCTCGGTATTGTATATAGCCTCGCTATTGTATATAGCCTCTCTACTTTTATAGCCTCGCTATTGTATATAGCCTCGCTACTGTTTATAGCCTCGCTATTGTATATAGCCTTGCTATTGTATATAGCCTCGCTACTTTTATAGCCTCTCTACTTTTATAGCCTCTACTGTATATAGCCTGTCTTTTTACTGTTGTTTTATTTCTCTACCTACCCTATTGTTCACCTAATACCTTTTTTGCACTATTGGTTAGAGCCTGTAAGTAAGCATTTCACCCGTAAGGTCCACCTACACCTGTCGTATTCGGCGCACGTGACAACTAAACTTTGATTTGATTTTACGTTTATAAGAGCTACCAACCTGGCCGTGAACGCAATGAGTGAGGTGTGACTTCTCGTCATATATTGAATGGAAAGTACGTCAATGTATTAATCTATATTCTGAGATAAACAAAACAAACAAACAGTCTACTGATGTTAGAGATCCACAGTCTACTGTTGTTAGAGATCCACAGTCTACTGTTGATAGAGATCCACAGTCTACTGTTGATAGAGATCCACAGTCTACTGTTGTTAGAGATCCACAGTCTACTGTTGTTAGAGATCCACAGTCTACTGTTATTAGAGATCCACAGTCTACTGCTGTTAGAGATCCACAGTCTACTGTTGATAGAGATCCACAGTCTACTGTTGATAGAGATCCACAGTCTACTGTTGTTAGAGATCCACAGCCTACTGTTGTTAGAGATCCACAGTCTACTGTTTTTAGAGATCCACAGTCTACTGTTGTTAGAGATCCACAGTCTACTGTTGATAGAGATCCACAGTCTACTGTTGATAGAGATCCACAGCCTACTGTTGTTAGAGATCCACAGTCTACTGTTGTTAGAGATCCACAGTCTACTGTTGTTAGAGATCCACAGTCTACTGTTGTTAGAGATCCACAGTCTACTGCTGTTAGAGATCCACAGTCTACTGTTGTTAGAGATCCACAGTCTACTGTTGATAGAGATCCACAGTCTACTGATGTTAGAGATCCACAGCCTACTGTTGATAGAGATCCACAGTCTACTGATGTTAGAGATCCACAGCCTACTGTTGATAGAGATCCACAGTCTACTGTTGTTAGAGATCCACAGTCTACTGTTGTTAGAGATCCACAGCCTACTGTTGTTAGAGATCCACAGTCTACTGATGTTAGAGATCCACAGTCTACTGATGTTAGAGATCCACAGCCTACTGATGTTAGAGATCCACAGTCTACTGTTGTTAGAGATCCACAGTCTACTGTTATTAGAGATCCACAGTCTACTGCTGTTAGAGATCCACAGTCTACTGTTGATAGAGATCCACAGTCTACTGTTGTTAGAGATCCACAGTCTACTGTTGTTAGAGATCCACAGTCTACTGATGTTAGAGATCCACAGTCTACTGTTGATAGAGATCCACAGCCTACTGTTATTAGAGATCCACAGTCTACTGTTGATAGAGATCCACAGTCTACTGTTGATAGAGATCCACAGTCTACTGTTGATAGAGATCCACAGTCTACTGTTGATAGAGATCCACAGTCTACTGTTGTTAGAGATCCACAGTCTACTGTTGATAGAGATCCACAGCCTACTGTTGATAGAGATCCACAGTCTACTGTTGTTAGAGATCCACAGTCTACTGTTGTTAGAGATCCACAGTCTACTGTTGATAGAGATCCACAGTCTACTGGTGATAGAGATCCACAGTCTACTGGTGATAGAGATCCACAGTCTACTGTTGATAGAGATCCACAGTCTACTGATGTTAGAGATCCACAGTCTACTGATGTTAGAGATCCACAGTCTACTGATGTTAGAGATCCACAGTCTACTGTTGTTAGAGATCCACAGCCTACTGTTGTTAGAGATCCACAGTCTACTGTTGTTAGAGATCCACAGTCTACTGTTGTTAGAGATCCACAGTCTACTGATGTTAGAGATCCACAGCCTGCTGATGTTAGAGATCCACAGTCTACTGTTGTTAGAGATCCACAGTCTACTGTTGTTAGAGATCCACAGTCTACTGTTGTTAGAGATCCACAGTCTACTGTTGTTAGAGATCCACAGCCTACTGTTGTTAGAGATCCACAGTCTACTGGTGATAGAGATCCACAGTCTACTGATGTTAGAGATCCACAGCCTACTGTTGATAGAGATCCACAGCCTACTGTTGATAGAGATCCACAGTCTACTGTTGATAGAGATCCACAGTCTACTGTTGATAGAGATCCACAGTCTACTGTTGATAGAGATCCACAGTCTACTGTTGATAGAGATCCACAGTCTACTGTTGATAGAGATCCACAGTCTACTGTTGATAGAGATCCACAGCCTACTGTTGATAGAGATCCACAGTCTACTGTTGATAGAGATCCACAGTCTACTGTTGATAGAGATCCACAGCCTACTGTTGTTAGAGATCCACAGTCTACTGGTGATAGAGATCCACAGTCTACTGATGTTAGAGATCCACAGTCTACTGTTGTTAGAGATCCACAGTCTACTGTTGTTAGAGATCCACAGTCTACTGGTGATAGAGATCCACAGTCTACTGATGTTAGAGATCCACAGTCTACTGTTGATAGAGATCCACAGTCTACTGTTGTTAGAGATCCACAGTCTACTGGTGATAGAGATCCACAGTCTACTGATGTTAGAGATCCACAGTCTACTGATGTTAGAGATCCACAGTCTACTGATGTTAGAGATCCACAGTCTACTGATGTTAGAGATCCACAGTCTACTGTTGATAGAGATCCACAGTCTACTGTTGATAGAGATCCACAGCCTACTGTTGTTAGAGATCCACAGTCTACTGGTGATAGAGATCCACAGTCTACTGATGTTAGAGATCCACAGTCTACTGTTGTTAGAGATCCACAGTCTACTGTTGTTAGAGATCCACAGTCTACTGTTGATAGAGATCCACAGTCTACTGTTGATAGAGATCCACAGCCTACTGTTGTTAGAGATCCACAGTCTACTGGTGATAGAGATCCACAGTCTACTGATGTTAGAGATCCACAGTCTACTGTTGATAGAGATCCACAGCCTACTGTTGTTAGAGATCCACAGTCTACTGTTGATAGAGATCCACAGTCTACTGTTGATAGAGATCCACAGCCTACTGTTGTTAGAGATCCACAGTCTACTGGTGATAGAGATCCACAGTCTACTGATGTTAGAGATCCACAGTCTACTGTTGTTAGAGATCCACAGTCTACTGTTGTTAGAGATCCACAGTCTACTGGTGATAGAGATCCACAGTCTACTGATGTTAGAGATCCACAGTCTACTGTTGATAGAGATCCACAGTCTACTGTTGTTAGAGATCCACAGTCTACTGGTGATAGAGATCCACAGTCTGCTGATGTTAGAGATCCACAGTCTACTGATGTTAGAGATCCACAGTCTACTGATGTTAGAGATCCACAGTCTACTGATGTTAGAGATCCACAGTCTACTGTTGTTAGAGATCCACAGTCTACTGTTGTTAGAGATCCACAGTCTACTGTTGATAGAGATCCACAGCCTACTGTTGTTAGAGATCCACAGTCTACTGTTGTTAGAGATCCACAGTCTACTGATGTTAGAGATCCACAGTCTACTGTTGTTAGAGATCCACAGTCTACTGTTGTTAGAGATCCGCAGTCTACTGTTGATAGAGATCCACAGTCTACTGTTGTTAGAGATCCACAGTCTACTGTTGATAGAGATCCACAGTCTACTGGTGATAGAGATCCACAGTCTACTGTTGTTAGAGATCCACAGCCTACTGGTGATAGAGATCCACAGTCTACTGTTGTTAGAGATCCACAGCCTACTGGTGATAGAGATCCACAGTCTACTGATGTTAGAGATCCACAGCCTACTGGTGATAGAGATCCACAGTCTACTGATGTTAGAGATCCACAGTCTACTGTTGATAGAGATCCACAGTCTACTGATGTTAGAGATCCACAGTCTACTGATGTTAGAGATCCACAGTCTACTGTTGTTAGAGATCCACAGTCTACTGATGTTAGAGATCCACAGTCTACTGATGTTAGAGATCCACAGTCTACTGATGTTAGAGATCCACAGTCTACTGTTGATAGAGATCCACAGTCTACTGATGTTAGAGATCCACAGTCTACTGATGTTAGAGATCCACAGTCTACTGCTGTTAGAGATCCACAGTCTACTGTTGTTAGAGATCCACAGTCTACTGATGTTAGAGATCCACAGTCTACTGTTGTTAGAGATCCACAGTGTACTGATGTTAGAGATCCACAGTCTACTGATGTTAGAGATCCACAGTCTACTGTTGTTAGAGATCCACAGCCTACTGTTGATAGAGATCCACAGTCTACTGTTGTTAGAGATCCACAGCCTACTGGTGATAGAGATCCACAGTCTACTGATGTTAGAGATCCACAGCCTACTGCTGTTAGAGATCCACAGTCTACTGTTGTTAGAGATCCACAGTCTACTGATGTTAGAGATCCACAGTCTACTGTTGTTAGAGATCCACAGCCTACTGTTGATAGAGATCCACAGCCTACTGTTGATAGAGATCCACAGTCTACTGTTGATAGAGATCCACAGTCTACTGTTGTTAGAGATCCACAGTCTACTGGTGATAGAGATCCACAGTCTACTGATGTTAGAGATCCACAGTCTACTGATGTTAGAGATCCACAGTCTACTGTTGTTAGAGATCCACAGTCTACTGATGTTAGAGATCCACAGTCTACTGTTGTTAGAGATCCACAGTCTACTGATGTTAGAGATCCACAGTCTACTGATGTTAGAGATCCACAGTCTACTGTTGTTAGAGATCCACAGTCTACTGTTGTTAGAGATCCACAGTCTACTGATGTTAGAGATCCACAGTCTACTGCTGTTAGAGATCCACAGTCTACTGTTGTTAGAGATCCACAGTCTACTGATGTTAGAGATCCACAGTCTACTGTTGTTAGAGATCCACAGTCTACTGTTGATAGAGATCCACAGTCTACTGATGTTAGAGATCCACAGTCTACTGTTGATAGAGATCCACAGTCTACTGTTGTTAGAGATCCACAGTCTACTGTTGTTAGAGATCCACAGTCTACTGTTGTTAGAGATCCACAGTCTACTGTTGTTAGAGATCCACAGTCTACTGTTGTTAGAGATCCACAGTCTACTGTTGTTAGAGATCCACAGTCTACTGATGTTAGAGATCCACAGTCTACTGCTGTTAGAGATCCACACTCTACTGCTGTTAGAGATCCACAGTCTACTGTTGATAGAGATCCACAGTCTACTGTTGTTAGAGATCCACAGCCTACTGTTGATAGAGATCCACAGTCTACTGTTGATAGAGATCCACAGCCTACTGTTGTTAGAGATCCACAGTCTACTGTTGTTAGAGATCCACAGTCTACTGATGTTAGAGATCCACAGCCTACTGTTGATAGAGATCCACAGCCTACTGTTGTTAGAGATCCACAGCCTACTGTTGTTAGAGATCCACAGTCTACTGGTGATAGAGATCCACAGCCTACTGTTGTTAGAGATCACAGCCTACTGATGTTAGAGATCCACAGCCTACTGTTGATAGAGATCCACAGCCTACTGTTGTTAGAGATCCACAGCCTACTGTTGTTAGAGATCCACAGTCTACTGGTGATAGAGATCCACAGCCTACTGTTGTTAGAGATCCACAGCCTACTGATGTTAGAGATCCACAGCCTACTGTTGATAGAGATCCAAAGTCTACTGATGTTAGAGATCCACAGTCTACTGATGTTAGAGATCCACAGCCTACTGTTGATAGAGATCCACAGTCTACTGATGTTAGAGATCCACAGCCTACTGTTGATAGAGATCCACAGTCTACTGATGTTAGAGATCCACAGCCTACTGTTGATAGAGATCCACAGTCTACTGATGTTAGAGATCCACAGTCTACTGGCGTTAGAGATCCACAGCCTACTGTTGATAGAAATCCACAGTCTACTGATGTTAGAGATCCACAGTCTACTGTTGATAGAGATCCACAGTCTACTGTTGATAGAGATCCACAGTCTACTGTTGATAGAGATCCACAGCCTACTGTTGATAGAGATCCACAGTCTACTGTTGATAGAGATCCACAACCTACTGCTGTTAGAGATCCACAGACTACTGATGTTAGAGATCCACAGTCTACTGTTGATAGAGATCCACAGTCTACTGTTGATAGAGATCCACAGTCTACTGTTGATAGAGATCCACAGCCTACTGTAGATAGAGATCCACAGTCTACTGTTGATAGAGATCCACAACCTACTGCTGTTAGAGATCCACAGACCACTGTTGTTAGAGATCCACAGCCTACTGTTGATAGAGATCCACAGCCTACTGTTGATAGAGATCCACAGTCTACTGTTGATAGAGATCCACAACCTACTGTTGATAGAGATCCACAGCCTACTGCTGTTAGAGATCCACAGTCTACTGATGTTAGAGATCCACAGTCTACTGATGTTAGAGATCCACAGTCTACTGATGTTAGAGATCCACAGTCTACTGATGTTAGAGATCCACAGTCTACTGATGTTAGAGATCCACAGCCTACTGCTGTTAGAGATCCACAGTCTACTGTTGTTAGAGATCCACAGTCTACTGATGATAGAGATCCACAGTCTACTGATGTTAGAGATCCACAGTCTACTGATGTTAGAGATCCACAGTCTACTGTTTTTAGAGATCCACAGTCTACTGATGATAGAGATCCACAGTCTACTGATGTTAGAGATCCACAGCCTACTGATGTTAGAGATCCACAGTCTACTGTTGATAGAGATCCACAGTCTACTGTTGTTAGAGATCCACCGTCTACTGATGTTAGAGATCCACAGCCTACTGTTGATAGAGATCCACAGTCTACTGTTGATAGAGATCCACAGCCTACTGTTGATAGAGATCCACAGTCTACTGTTGATAGAGATTCACAGCCTACTGTTGATAGAGATCCACAGCCTACTGCTGTTAGAGATCCACAGTCTACTGTTGTTAGAGATCCACAGTCTACT
Organism: Oncorhynchus keta; assembly: GCF_023373465.1. Classification (NCBI taxonomy): domain Eukaryota; kingdom Metazoa; phylum Chordata; class Actinopteri; order Salmoniformes; family Salmonidae; genus Oncorhynchus; species Oncorhynchus keta. The sequence continues at coordinate 2,211,968 of NC_068443.1, read as the reverse complement.
GATGATAGAGATCCACAGTCTACTGATGTTAGAGATCCACAGTCTACTGATGTTAGAGATCCACAGTCTACTGTTGTTAGAGATCCACAGTCTACTGATGATAGAGATCCACAGTCTACTGATGTTAGAGATCCACAGCCTACTGATGTTAGAGATCCACAGTCTACTGTTGATAGAGATCCACCGTCTACTGTTGATAGAGATCCACCGTCTACTGATGTTAGAGATCCACAGCCTACTGTTGATAGAGATCCACAGTCTACTGTTGATAGAGATCCACAGCCTACTGTTGATAGAGATCCACAGTCTACTGTTGATTAGAGATTCACAGCCTACTGTTGATAGAGATCCACAGCCTACTGTTGATAGAGATCCACAGCCTACTGTTGATAGAGATCCGCAGTCTACTGTTGATAGAGATCCACAGCCTACTGTTGATAGAGATCCACAGTCTACTGTTGATAGAGATCCACAACCTACTGCTGTTAGAGATCCACAGTCTACTGTTGATAGAGATCCACAGTCTACTGTTGTTAGAGATCCACAGCCTACTGATGTTAGAGATCCACAGTCTACTGATGTTAGAGATCCACAGCCTACTGATGTTAGAGATCCACAGCCTACTGTTGATAGAGATCCACAGTCTACTGTTGTTAGAGATCCACAGTCTACTGTTGATAGAGATCCACAGTCTACTGTTGTTAGAGATCCACAGTCTACTGCTGTTGACAGAGATCCACAGTCTACTGATGTTAGAGATCCACAGCCTACTGATGTTAGAGATCCACAGTCTACTGTTGATAGAGATCCACAGTCTACTGATGTTAGAGATCCACAGTCTACTGATGTTAGAGATCCACAGTCTACTGCTGTTAGAGATCCACAGTCTACTGTTGTTAGAGATCCACAGTCTACTGCTGTTGTTAGAGATCCACAGTCTACTGATGTTAGAGATTCACAGTCTACTGTTGATAGAGATCCACAGTCTACTGATGTTAGAGATCCACAGCCTACTGATGTTAGAGATTCACAGTCTACTGATGATAGAGATCCACAGTCTACTGTTGTTAGAGATCCACAGTCTACTGTTGATAGAGATCCACAGCCTACTGCTGTTAGAGATCCACAGTCTACTGATGTTAGAGATCCACAGTCTACTGTTGTTAGAGATCCACAGTCTACAGATTCACAGTCTACTGATGATAGAGATCCACAGTCTACTGTTGTTAGAGATCCACAGTCTACTGATGTTAGAGATCCACAGCCTACTGTTGATAGAGATCCACAGCCTACTGTTGTTAGAGATCCACAGCCTACTGTTGTTAGAGATCCACAGTCTACTGGTGATAGAGATCCACAGCCTACTGTTGTTAGAGATCCACAGCCTACTGATGTTAGAGATCCACAGCCTACTGTTGATAGAGATCCACAGCCTACTGTTGTTAGAGATCCACAGCCTACTGTTGTTAGAGATCCACAGTCTACTGGTGATAGAGATCCACAGCCTACTGTTGTTAGAGATCCACAGCCTACTGATGTTAGAGATCCACAGCCTACTGTTGATAGAGATCCAAAGTCTACTGATGTTAGAGATCCACAGTCTACTGATGTTAGAGATCCACAGCCTACTGTTGATAGAGATCCACAGTCTACTGATGTTAGAGATCCACAGCCTACTGTTGATAGAGATCCACAGTCTACTGATGTTAGAGATCCACAGCCTACTGTTGATAGAGATCCACAGTCTACTGATGTTAGAGATCCACAGTCTACTGACGTTAGAGATCCACAGCCTACTGTTGATAGAAATCCACAGTCTACTGATGTTAGAGATCCACAGTCTACTGTTGATAGAGATCCACAGTCTACTGTTGATAGAGATCCACAGTCTACTGTTGATAGAGATCCACAGCCTACTGTTGATAGAGATCCACAGTCTACTGTTGATAGAGATCACAACCTACTGCTGTTAGAGATCCACAGACTACTGATGTTAGAGATCCACAGTCTACTGTTGATAGAGATCCACAGTCTACTGTTGATAGAGATCCACAGTCTACTGTTGATAGAGATCCACAGCCTACTGTTGATAGAGATCCACAGTCTACTGTTGATAGAGATCCACAACCTACTGCTGTTAGAGATCCACAGACCACTGTTGTTAGAGATCCACAGCCTACTGTTGATAGAGATCCACAGCCTACTGTTGATAGAGATCCACAGTCTACTGTTGATAGAGATCACAACCTACTGTTGATAGAGATCCACAGCCTACTGCTGTTAGAGATCCACAGTCTACTGATGTTAGAGATCCACAGTCTACTGATGTTAGAGATCCACAGTCTACTGATGTTAGAGATCCACAGTCTACTGATGTTAGAGATCCACAGTCTACTGATGTTAGAGATCCACAGCCTACTGCTGTTAGAGATCCACAGTCTACTGTTGTTAGAGATCCACAGTCTACTGATGATAGAGATCCACAGTCTACTGATGTTAGAGATCCACAGTCTACTGATGTTAGAGATCCACAGTCTACTGTTTTTAGAGATCCACAGTCTACTGATGATAGAGATCCACAGTCTACTGATGTTAGAGATCCACAGCCTACTGATGTTAGAGATCCACAGTCTACTGTTGATAGAGATCCACAGTCTACTGTTGTTAGAGATCCACCGTCTACTGATGTTAGAGATCCACAGCCTACTGTTGATAGAGATCCACAGTCTACTGTTGATAGAGATCCACAGCCTACTGTTGATAGAGATCCACAGTCTACTGTTGATAGAGATTCACAGCCTACTGTTGATAGAGATCCACAGCCTACTGCTGTTAGAGATCCACAGTCTACTGTTGTTAGAGATCCACAGTCTACTGATGATAGAGATCCACAGTCTACTGATGTTAGAGATCCACAGTCTACTGATGTTAGAGATCCACAGTCTACTGTTGTTAGAGATCCACAGTCTACTGATGATAGAGATCCACAGTCTACTGATGTTAGAGATCCACAGCCTACTGATGTTAGAGATCCACAGTCTACTGTTGATAGAGATCCACCGTCTACTGTTGATAGAGATCCACCGTCTACTGATGTTAGAGATCCACAGCCTACTGTTGATAGAGATCCACAGTCTACTGTTGATAGAGATCCACAGCCTACTGTTGATAGAGATCCACAGTCTACTGTTGATTAGAGATTCACAGCCTACTGTTGATAGAGATCCACAGCCTACTGTTGATAGAGATCCACAGCCTACTGTTGATAGAGATCCGCAGTCTACTGTTGATAGAGATCCACAGCCTACTGTTGATAGAGATCCACAGTCTACTGTTGATAGAGATCCACAACCTACTGCTGTTAGAGATCCACAGTCTACTGTTGATAGAGATCCACAGTCTACTGTTGTTAGAGATCCACAGCCTACTGATGTTAGAGATCCACAGTCTACTGATGTTAGAGATCCACAGCCTACTGATGTTAGAGATCCACAGCCTACTGTTGATAGAGATCCACAGTCTACTGTTGTTAGAGATCCACAGTCTACTGTTGATAGAGATCCACAGTCTACTGTTGTTAGAGATCCACAGTCTACTGCTGTTGACAGAGATCCACAGTCTACTGATGTTAGAGATCCACAGCCTACTGATGTTAGAGATCCACAGTCTACTGTTGATAGAGATCCACAGTCTACTGATGTTAGAGATCCACAGTCTACTGATGTTAGAGATCCACAGTCTACTGCTGTTAGAGATCCACAGTCTACTGTTGTTAGAGATCCACAGTCTACTGCTGTTGTTAGAGATCCACAGTCTACTGATGTTAGAGATTCACAGTCTACTGTTGATAGAGATCCACAGTCTACTGATGTTAGAGATCCACAGCCTACTGATGTTAGAGATTCACAGTCTACTGATGATAGAGATCCACAGTCTACTGTTGTTAGAGATC
>NC_068443.1:2198016-2203016 GCF_023373465.1 Oncorhynchus keta | reverse complement strand
GGTAGAAGGCTGAGAGAAAGTCCAATTAAGTTGAATTACATGTGTGGTGTCTGTATCCTAAATAGCCAGTTCAGCCCGTCATGTCAACGCGCACACATTCGGGTCTACATTGACCTCAGCGAGAACTGTGCATGTTTATCGTCAAAGTCTGCATGTGTGAAACTGAAGTGTGTTTTGGTTAGCAGTGGAGGGTTAGTGTGAGCATATATGTGTTTTAGTTAGCATTGGTGGGATAGTGTGAGGATATATTTGTCTTGGTTAGTATTGGAGGCTTATGGTGAGGATATATATATTTAGGTTAATATTGGAGGGTTAGTGTGAGGATATATGTGTTTTGGTTAGTATTTGAGGCTTATGGTGAGGATCTATATATTTAGGTTAGTATTGGAGGCTTATGATGAGGATATATATATTTAGGTTAGTATTGGAGGGTTAGGGTGAGGATATATATATTTAGGTTAGTATTGGAGGGTTAGGGTGAGGATATATGTGTTTAGGTTAGCATTGGATGGTTTGTGTGAGGATATATTTGTTTTAGTTAGCATTGGTGGGATAGTGTGAGGATATATGTGTTTTGGTTAGTATTGGAGGGTTAGGGTGAGGATATATATATTTAGGTTAGTATTGGAGGGTTAGGGTGAGGATATATGTGTTTTGGTTAGCATTGGAGGGTTAGGGTGAGGATATATGTGTTTTGGTTAGCATTGGAGGGTTAGGGTGAGGATATATGTGTTTTGGTTAGCATTGGAGGGTTAGGGTGAGGATATATGTGTTTTGGTTAGCATTGGAGGGTTAGTGTGAGGATATATTTGTTTTGGTTAGTATTGGAGGCTTATGGTGAGGATATATATATTTAGGTTAGCATTGGATGGTTAGGGTGAGGATATATGTGTTTAGGTTAGCATTGGATGGTTTGTGTGAGGATATATGTGTTTTGGTTAGCATTGGAGGGTTAGGGTGAGGATATATATATTTAGGTTAGCATTGGATGGTTAGGGTGAGGATATATGTGTTTTGGTTAGCATTGGAGGGTTAGGGTGAGGATATATGTGTTTTGGTTAGCATTGGAGGGTTAGGGTGAGGATATATGTGTTTTGGTTAGCATTGGAGGGTTAGGGTGAGGATATATGTGTTTTGGTTAGCATTGGTGGGTTTGTGTGAGGATATATGTGTTTTGGTTAGCATTGGAGGGTTTAGGGTGAGGATATATATATTTAGGTTAGCATTGGATGGTTAGGGTGAGGATATATGTGTTTTGGTTAGCATTGGAGACGGATGTCTAGGGAAAGAAGGTCTGGACTTTTTCAGTGTCGAAACACCTTCTCACCCTATTTCGGGCCAAGGGCGGATTGGCCATCTGGCAATTCTGTCATATGCCAGATGGGCTGGACCCTTTTTGAGTTGGATGTGCTGGGCTTTGACCTATATCAACAGCAACAACAAAAAAATGATATTAAAAAAATACCTTTAAAAAATGTCAAACGTGACATGGTCGGTGACCCATGGGCCCGTTAAGATTTTATTTCTAAAGTATTTTGTGAAATTTCTCTGTTATATGTATCTGTAATGAACTTTTGTCTGATCCGTGAAAGAAAGCTGTCTCATCTTACACGTCCAAGCAGGTCATGACTCGAGATATTTTGTGCGACCTTAAATCCAGTGATTGACATTCATTTTGGGTTGACAATTAGACTATACTTGTTCAATTTTACCGTCAAAATAGGACTCCTGTCATGATTTATTTTGTTCAATAGAGATGAATTACATATGTTTTGTTCACTAACTAATATCATAGGCTAATTAAACTTTCAACCTTCAACTCCTGAGGAAGTGGAAACAATACACACTAAGTGGATCGCTAAATCGAAATATAATAGCACTGCTACTAGCCATGTATTCAACTCTGCGGTTGTCGACCTATAGGCCTATGCCTAGCAATGGCCGGTGCGGATTTTACACGTGTATCGCTGCATATCCAAAAAAAAAAAATACCAATGAGAACTACAGAAAGCCGAGAACCTCCTGTCCTCCTTCTCTTCAACAGGGACGAGAAGCTTTCCAATGCTGTGGTTTTTACCGCAATTGCATTTTGAAATGTTCTACCTTCAAAAACAAATGTTTTCACTCGAACTCGTGGAGGGAGAGGATAGTGTCTCGCGTATTACAGCAGCAGGCCCCAGTGAAACAGGCACACTTTCATTACTAGAATCATGAGGATAATGTTTGACCAAATCATTATAGATTAGTAACAACAACAAAAAATACTTCTTAACTTCTTCTTCTTCGCTGGTCATGTCACATTTTCAATAAAAAATGTAATTTATTTTTAAATGTACCCCCAATTTTTCTACCCAAATTCGTGATTACGATCTTGTCTCATCGTAGCAACTCCCCAACCGGCTCTGGAGAGGTGAAGGTCGAGTCATGTGTTCTCCGAAACATGCTTCTTAACACCCGCCCACCTAACCCGGAATCCAGTTGCACCAATGTGTCGGAGGAAACACAGTTCGACTGATGACCGAAGTCAGCCTGCAGGCGCCCCCCGGCCCTCCCCTAACCCGGATGATGCTGGGCCAATTGTGCGCCGCCTTATGGGACTCCCGGTCACGGCTGGTAATGACACAGCCCGGGTTTGAACAACAGGCTGTATTGATACCACAACACTGCGATACAGCACCACTCAGGATCCTATTTTTTTATATATATATTTTATATAAATATTTAAAAAATTGGTGTGTGTGTGTCAATTTCGACCCACCCAACTAAAGAAGGGTCCAGCCCATCTGGCATTTGCCAGAATTGCCAAATGGCCAATATTCCCCCTGGCCGATTGTTGATTTAACTGTCAGTGAAAAGCATCTAATATATATATAATATACGTCTAATACAGGCTTAGCCCTGTCGCAATATTTTTAAATACAATTGCCATACAAAAATACAATGGAAAAACACTGAAGAGAGGAGCCGAAGAAAAAAATCTCTAACCTGTCTTTAGTTAGGCCATCAAATTTCTCAACTCACAAAAGGGTATTGAGCAAACAGTAGCTTATGTTTTTGTCACTATAGCAGAGATATGCGCATATTTACTGTCTTCATCATTGAGTGAGTCTGTGCTCCTTTTTAGGACAATAATTTCCTCCTTCAGGCTTGACAGATCCTACAATAGGTGTCCCTTATTTATAGACCTCGATTAGACGGTTGCATTCAAGACAAGGTAAGAAAAAGAAAAAAAGCTAGATCTCAGTTTGTCAGACTCTGCAAATCAAATCAAATCAAATCAAATTTATTTATTTATTTATTTTTATTTTTTTCAAATCAAATCAAATTTATTTATATAGCCCTTCGTACATCAGCTGATATCTCAAAGTGCTGTACAGAAGTGCTCTGCAGAGTCTCCTTTACTCATTTTGTTGTTGTTGTGGTATAACAGATTCTGCTATTGCCTGTAGTCTTAGAGAGTAAAGTGTGGCATTAAATGTGTTTATAAAAGGCCACATTCTTCACAGATTTCTATGGGCTCCTCCTATAGTTGGAGCTCTGAGTGCAAATCAAGGAAAACATTTCATTCATTAGATTCAATCCATCAATTCATTAGACTGCCAATGTGATGATTAGGCTTTTATTTGGTCCTTCTGTAGCTCAGTTGGTAGAGCATGGCGCTTGTAACGCCAGGGTAGTGGGTTCGATTCCCGGGACCACCCATACGTAGAATGTATGCACACATGACTGTAAGTCGCTTTGGATAAAAGCGTCTGCTAAATGGCATTTATTATTATTATTATTATTATATTATTTATTTAGTGATTTTTGTATTTGATGAAACTATGCAACATTCAATTATTAATGCATCTGTCCACATAAAAGTGTTTTAACCCGGAGAAGTTATTTTGTGTAGAGATGCTTACTAACGAATAAACTTTAAGCTATAAAATAAATAGAGTCGCTCTATTATCTATATTTAAACTCCCAATAATTGAATGGGTAAACCACCAACTTTTAGCCATCTTGCAGTAAAGTATTTTTAATGCTCATCTTTCAAAAATGGAGCTTCCTTATTGCCTGTCGAGCTCTGTCTTTCAGCACCTTGGTCTAGTGCATCGAGGACGTCATCCCCACAGTGACCGTACATATCCCAACCAGAAGCCATGGAATACAGGCAACATTCGAATTGAGCTGCCGCTTTCAAGGTGCGGGACTAGCTAAGAAATCCTGGTGTGCTCTCCGACGAACCATCAAACAGGCAAAGCGCCAATACAGGACTAAGATTGAATCATACTACACCGACTCCGACGCTCGTCTTATTTGGCTGGGCTTGCAAACTATTACAGACTACAAAGGGAAGCACGGCCGCGAGCTGCCCAGTGACACGAGCCGACCAGACGAGCTAAATCCCTTTTATTCTCGCTTCGAGGCAAGCAACACTGAGGCATGCATGAGAGCATCAGCTGTTCCGGATGACTGTGTGATCACGCTCTCCGTAGCCGACGTGAGTAAGACCTTTCAACAGGTCAACATACACAAGGCCGCAGGGCCAGACGGATTACCAGGACGTGTGCTCCGGGGATGTGCTGACCAACTGGCAGGTGTCTTCACTGACATATTCAACATGTCCCTGATTGAGTCTGTAATACCAACATTTTTCAAGCAGACCACCATAGTCCATGTGCCCAGTGTCATGACGTTGGCCTGGGGGTAGGTTTATGACAGTCATAAATACCTCTTCTGCCCTTTATCCTCCCTCTACCCTACTGATGTGACATTTGAAAACCCCTTGGTTAACATAGAGATTCTGGGAACATCAGAAGGTAGGGGGAAATTAACTATATTCTGGTATTCTTTCAATGAGGATAATGTCAAAGAGTGTAAGTATAGTCAAGTATAGTATAGTATAGTATAGTATAGTCTCTCTCTCTCTCTCTCTCTCTCTCTCTCTCTCTCTCTCTCTCTCTCTCTCACTCTCTCTCTCTCACTCTCTCACTCTCTCTCACTCTCACTCTCTC
>NC_068443.1:2185866-2197916 GCF_023373465.1 Oncorhynchus keta | reverse complement strand
TCTCTCTCTCTACTTCATTCTTCTCCTTCACTCTACTTCATTCTTCTCCTTCATTCTCCTTCATTCTTCTACTTCATTCTTCTCCTTCACTCTACTTCATTCTTCTCCTTCATTCTCCTTCATTCCTCTCCTTCATTCTCCTTCATTCTCCTTCATTCTCCTTCATTCTCCTTCATTCCTCTCCTTCATTCTCCTTCATTCTTCTCCATCATTCTACTTCATTCTTCTCCTTCATTCTCCTTCATTCCTCTCCTTCATTCTACTTCATTCTTCTCCTTCATTCCTCTCCTTCATTCTACTTCATTCTTCTCCTTCACTCTACTTCATTCTTCTCCTTCATTCTCCTTCATTCCTCTCCTTCATTCTCCTTCATTCTTCTCCTTCATTCTCCTTCATTCTTCTCCTTCATTCTACTTCATTCCTCTCCTTCATTCTACTTCATTCTTCTCCTTCACTCTACTTCATTCCTCTCCTTCATTCTCCTTCATTCTTCTCCTTCATTCTCCTTCATTCTTCTCCTTCATTCTACTTCATTCTTCTCCTTCATTCTCCTTCATTCCTCTCCTTCATTCTCCTTCATTCTTCTCCTTCACTCTACTTCATTCTTCTCCTTCATTCCTCTCCTTCACTCTACTTCATTCTTCTCCTTCATTCCTCTCCTTCATTCTACTTCATTCTTCTCCTTCACTCTCCTTCATTCCTCTCCTTCACTCTACTTCATTCTTCTCCTTCACTCTACTTCATTCTTCTCCTTCACTCTACTTCATTCTTCTCCTTCATTCTACTTCATTCTTCTCCTTCATTCTCCTTCAATCTTCTACTTCACTCTTCTCCTTCACTCTCCTTCATTCTTCTACTTCATTCTCCTTCATTCTCCTTCACTCTCCTTCATTCTTCTCCTTCACTCTACTTCATTCTCCTTCATTCTCCTTCACTCTACTTCATTCTACTTCATTCTTCTCCTTCACTCTACTTCATTCCTCTCCTTCATTCTTCTACTTCATTCTTCTCCTTCACTCTACTTCATTCTTCTCCTTCACTCTACTTCATTCTTCTCCTTCATTCTCCTTCACTCTACTTCATTCTACTTCATTCTTCTCCTTCACTCTACTTCATTCCTCTCCTTCATTCTACTTCATTCTTCTCCTTCACTCTACTTCATTCTTCTCCTTCATTCTCCTTCATTCTTCTCCTTCATTCTCCTTCATTCCTCTCCTTCATTCTCCTTCATTCTTCTCCTTCATTCTCCTTCATTCTTCTCCTTCATTCTCCTTCATTCTTCTCCTTCATTCTCCTTCATTCTTCTCCTTCATTCTACTTCATTCTTCTCCTTCATTCTCCTTCATTCCTCTCCTTCATTCTCCTTCATTCTCCTTCATTCTTCTCCTTCATTCTACTTCATTCTTCTCCTTCATTCTCCTTCATTCCTCTCCTTCATTCTCCTTCATTCTTCTCCTTCACTCTACTTCATTCTTCTCCTTCATTCCTCTCCTTCATTCTACTTCATTCTTCTCCTTCACTCTACTTCATTCCTCTCCTTCATTCTACTTCATTCTTCTCCTTCATTCTCCTTCATTCCTCTCCTTCATTCTCCTTCACTCTACTTCATTCTTCTCCTTCATTCTCCTTCATTCCTCTCCTTCATTCTACTTCATTCTTCTCCTTCACTCTACTTCATTCTTCTCCTTCACTCTACTTCATTCTTCTTCTTCATTCTTCTCCTTCCTTCTTCTTCAATCTTCTTCTTCATTCTTCTCCTTCATTCTTCTTCTTCACTCTTCTTCACTCTTCTTTATTCTTCTTCTTCATTCTTCTTCTTCATTCTTCTTCAATCTTCTCCTTCATTCTTCTCCTTCACTCTTCTTCATTCTTCTCCTTCATTCTTCTCCTTCACTCTTCTTCATTCTTCACCCTCATATAATTACAGCACAATCAGCACCTCTTTCTCTGAGTTATATGACTGTCAGACAATCAAAATCTAATTGAATATTCAAATCCTTCTATGAAAAAAGTGTCCCTATAATTGCTACTGTGAACAATCATTAGTGTAATAAGTTATTCATCAATGTGAACCCTAGAACGGGGATAATGAGGATAATGAGGGGGAATATATTGAGGGATTCAAGGTTGGACCAGGCAAGAAGACAATCTTGCTGTGTTCCAAATGGTACCTTATCTTGTTGAAATTATATGAAAACGAAGTTGATTCAAACCAGTGTGAAGAGAGAGAAAACAGAGAGCTAGAAGGAGATGAGATGAGAAGAGAGCAGCATACCAGCCTGATGGGTGGTCGTCTGGACACAAGGGTTTGTGTCTGTAAATACAAAGAGGGTTTCAGAGGGTTGATTTAACATCCTACTGACTACATGGGGCTGGTAGCCTAGTGGTTATAGTGTAAGGTCGGCAGGTAGCCTTGTGGTTAGAGTGTAGGGTCGGCAGGTAGCCTAGTGGTTAGAGTGTAGGGACGGCAGGTAGCCTTGTGGTTAGAGTGTAGGGTCGGCAGGTAGCCTAGTGGTAGGAGTGTAGGGGCTGCAGGAGACTAGTTGTTAGATTGTAGGGACGGAAGGTACCCTAGTGGTTAGAGTGTTGGGACGGCAGGTAGCCTAGTGGTTAGAGTGTAGGGACTGCAGGGTAGACTAGTGGTTAGAGTGTAGGGGCGGCAGGTAGCCTAGTGGTTAGAGTGTAGGGGGGGCAGGTAGCCTAGTGGTTAGAGTGTAGGGGGGGCAGGTGGCCTAGTGGTTAGAGTGTAGGGGGGGCAGGTGGCCTAGTGGTTAGAGTGTAGGGGCGGTAGGTGGCCTAGTGGTTAGAGTGTAGGGACGGCAGGTAGCCTAGTGGTTAGAGTGTAGGGGCTGCAGGGGAGACTAGTTGTTAGATTGTAGGGACGGAAGGTACCCTAGTGGTTAGAGTGTAGGGACGGCAGGTAGCCTAGTGGTTAGAGTGTAGGGGCTGCAGGTAGCCTAGTGGTTAGAGTGTAGGGGCGGGAGGTAGCCTAGTGGTTAGAGTGTAGGGGGCGGCAGGTAGCCTAGTGGTTAGAGTGTAGGGGGGACAGGTGGCCTAGTGGTTAGAGTGTAGGGGGGCAGGTGGCCTAGTGGTTAGAGTGTAGGGGCGGTAGGTGGCCTAGTGGTTAGAGTGTAGGGACGGCAGGTAGCCTAGTGGTTAGAGTGTAGGGGCTGCAGGGAGACTAGTTGTTAGATTGTAGGGACGGAAGGTACCTAGTGGTTAGAGTGTTGGGACGGCAGGTAGCCTAGTGGTTAGAGTGTAGGGACTGCAGGGTAGACTAGTGGTTAGAGTGTAGGGGCGGCAGGTAGCCTAGTGGTTAGAGTGTAGGGGCGGCAGGTAGCCTAGTGGTTAGAGTGTAGGGGCGGGAGGTAGCCTCGTGGTTAGAGTGTAGGGACTGCAGGGTAGACTAGTGGTTAGAGTGTAGGGGCGGCAGGTAGCCTAGTGGTTAGAGTGTAGGGACGGCAGGTAGCCTAGTGGTTAGAGTGTAGGGGCGGCAGGTAGCCTAGTGGTTAGAGTGTAGGGGCGGGAGGTAGCCTCGTGGTTAGAGTGTAGGGGCGGCAGGTAGCCTAGTGGTTAGAGTGTAGGGACGGCAGGTAGCCTAGTGGTTAGAGTGTAGGACGGCAGGTAGCCTAGTGGTTAGAGTGTAGGGACGGCAGGTAGCCTAGTGGTTAGAGTGTAGGGACGGCAGGTAGCCTAGTGGTTAGAGTGTAGGGGGGCAGGTAGCCTAGTGGTTAGAGTGGAGGGACAGCAGGTAGCCTAGTGGTTAGAGTGTAGGGGGGACAGGTGGCCTAGTGGTTAGAGTGTAGGGGGGGCAGGTGGCCTAGTGGTTAGAGTGTAGGGGCAGTAGGTGGCCTAGTGGTTAGAGTGTAGGGATGGCAGGTAGCCTAGTGGTTAGAGTGTAGGGGCTGCAGGGAGACTAGTTGTTAGATTGTAGGGACGGAAGGTACCTAGTGGTTATAATATATAATAATATATGCCATTTAGCAGACGCTTTTATCCAAAGCGACTTACAGTCATGTGTGCATACATTCTACGTATGGGTGGTCCCAGGGATCGAACCCACTACCCTGGCGTTACAAGCGCCATGCTCTACCAACTGAGCTACAGAAGGACTACAGAAGGTTAGAGTGTTGGGACGGCAGGTAGCCTAGTGGTTAGAGTGTAGGGACTGCAGGGTAGACTAGTGGTTAGAGTGTAGGGGCGGCAGGTAGCCTAGTGGTTAGAGTGTAGGGGGCGGCAGGTAGCCTAGTGGTTAGAGTGTAGGGGCGGCAGGTAGCCTAGTGGTTAGAGTGTAGGGGCGGCAGGTAGCCTAGTGGTTAGAGTGTAGGGGCGGCAGGTAGCCTAGTGGTTAGAGTGTAGGGGCGGGAGGTAGCCTCGTGGTTAGAGTGTAGGGGCGGCAGGTAGCCTAGTGGTTAGAGTGTAGGGGCGGCAGGTAGCCTAGTGGTTAGAGTGTAGGGGAGGCAGGTAGCCTAGTGGTTAGAGTGTAGGGGAGGCAGGTAGCCTAGTGGTTAGAGTGTAGGGGAGGCAGGTAGCCTAGTGGTTAGAGTGTAGGGGCGGCAGGTAGCCTCGTGGGTGTGGGTCGGCAGGTAGCCTAGTGGTTAGAGTGTAGGGGAGGCAGGTAGCCTAGTGGTTAGAGTGTAGAGGAGGCAGGTAGCCTAGTGGTTAGAGTGTAGGGGCGGGAGGTAGCCTCGTGGTTAGAGTGTAGGGGCGGCAGGTAGCCTAGTGGTTAGAGTGTAGGGGAGGCAGGTAGCCTAGTGGTTAGAGTGTAGGGAGGCAGGTAGCCTAGTGGTTAGAGTGTAGGGGAGGCAGGTAGCCTAGTGGTTAGAGTGTAGGGGCGGCAGGTAGCCTCGTGGTTGATTGTGGGTCGGCAGGTAGCCTAGTGGTTAGAGTGTAGGGAGGCAGGTAGCCTAGTGGTTAGAGTGTAGGGGAGGCAGGTAGCCTAGTGGTTAGAGTGTAGGGGCGGCAGGTAGCCTAGTGGTTAGAGTGTAGGGGCGGTAGGTAGCCTAGCGGTTAGAGTGTAGGGGGCAGGTAGTCTAGTGGTTAGAGTGTAGGGGGCGGTAGGTGGCCTAGTGGTTTGAGTGTAGGGGCGGTAGGTGGCCTAGTGGTTAGAGTGTAGGGGCGGCAGGTAGCCTAGTGGTTAGAGTGTAGGGACTGCAGGGTAGACTAGTGGTTAGAGTGTAGGGGCGGCAGGTAGCCTAGTGGTTAGAGTGTAGGGACGGCAGGTAGCCTAGTGGTTAGAGTGTAGGGGCGGCAGGTAGCCTAGTGGTTAGAGTGTAGGGGCGGGAGGTAGCCTCGTGGTTAGAGTGTAGGGACTGCAGGGTAGACTAGTGGTTAGAGTGTAGGGACGGAAGGTACCCTAGTGGTTAGAGTGTAGGGACGGCAGGTAGCCTAGTGGTTAGAGTGTAGGGACGGCAGGTAGCCTAGTGGTTAGAGTGTAGGGGCGGGAGGTAGCCTCGTGGTTAGAGTGTAGGGGCGGCAGGTAGCCTAGTGGTTAGAGTGTAGGGGCGGCAGGTAGCCTAGTGGTTAGAGTGTAGGGGAGGCAGGTAGCCTAGTGGTTAGAGTGTAGGGGAGGCAGGTAGCCTAGTGGTTAGAGTGTAGGGGAGGCAGGTAGCCTAGTGGTTAGAGTGTAGGGGCGGCAGGTAGCCTCGTGGTTAGATTGTGGGTCGGCAGGTAGCCTAGTGGTTAGAGTGTAGGGGAGGCAGGTAGCCTAGTGGTTAGAGTGTAGGGGAGGCAGGTAGCCTAGTGGTTAGAGTGTAGGGGCGGGAGGTAGCCTCGTGGTTAGAGTGTAGGGGCGGCAGGTAGCCTAGTGGTTAGAGTGTAGGGGAGGCAGGTAGCCTAGTGGTTAGAGTGTAGGGGAGGCAGGTAGCCTAGTGGTTAGAGTGTAGGGGAGGCAGGTAGCCTAGTGGTTAGAGTGTAGGGGCGGCAGGTAGCCTCGTGGTTAGGTGTGGGTCGGCAGGTAGCCTAGTGGTTAGAGTGTAGGGAGGCAGGTAGCCTAGTGGTTAGAGTGTAGGGGAGGCAGGTAGCCTAGTGGTTAGAGTGTAGGGCGGCAGGTAGCCTAGTGGTTAGAGTGTAGGGGCGGTAGGTAGCCTAGCGGTTAGAGTGTAGGGGGCAGGTAGTCTAGTGGTTAGAGTGTAGGGGCGGTAGGTGGCCTAGTGGTTTGAGTGTAGGGCGGTAGGTGGCCTAGTGGTTAGAGTGTAGGGGCGGCAGGTAGCCTAGTGGTTAGAGTGTAGGGGCGGCAGGTAGCCTAGTGGTTAGAGTGTAGGGGCGGCAGGTAGCCTAGTGGTTAGAGTGTAGGGGCGGTAGGTAGCCTAGCGGTTAGAGTGTAGGGGGGGCAGGTAGTCTAGTGGTTAGAGTGTAGGGGCGGTAGGTGGCCTAGTGGTTAGAGTGTTGGACTTGTAACCGAAAGGCTGCAAGATCGAATCCCCCAAGGTAAAAATCTGTCGTTCTGCCCCTGAATAAGGCAGTTAACCCACTGTTCCTAGGCCGTCATTGAAAATAAGAATGTTTTCTTAATTTAACATCCTTGTGGTTCTCTGTCTAAGCAACAGGACTCATTCTATCGATTCATATTTTTTTTAGATGCATATTGTGGTGGTGTTCAGGATGTATCCATCCTATTGAGGAACTACATTTTAACCTTCAGAGAACAAAGTCACTGTTTCTGTGTTTGTTTTAATTCAATACAACTGACTCTCCTCCCTTCCCCTGCCTCTTCCCCTCCAGGTTGATTGACAAGCCCGTTGTCCAATCAAATCGTCGCCATGATCGCCACGGGCGGCTTGCTGCGTATGAACCGGCGTCAAGACTCCCAGCGATCCAAGAACCACGCTGAGAACCAGAGGAAGAGGAAACAAGCAGAGAGGAAGAAGAGGAATGATGTGGTAGTGGTGGGTAGCGTGATGAACTACAAACTACAGTACCCATAATGCTCTGTTGTATTGTATCTGGTTTTATCTTCAGTTACATCCCAATAATCTCTCCTTTCTCCTAATATGTGCAGTTGTCTTCTTCACTTCTCTTCATGGATTTGAAAGGAATTTATTGGTACATGGAAACTCCCTCGAGCCTAAAACTTTTAAATACTTTTACATTTGTGGGAGGTAGTGAACAAGTGCACACTTTTAAGGAGGAAGGAGAGATTATTGGGACGCATCCTTAGATGCTCCAGAAGCTAACATGGTCATGATGTTCTGTCTGTATCTTTTCTGAATTCAGGTGAAGGGGAAACTCAACCTGTGTTCCCCATCTGGGCTGGTGGCTGCGGTGGGGGTAGTGGTGTTGATGCTGGGGATAGCCATGGCTGTACTGGGCTACTGGCCACATGAAGGCCACAGCCAGGGGAAGGCATCCGGGGTATCACCAGGGGAGGAGCGGAGAGACAACGGCAGGATGAGCTACTCCAAGAGCCCCCTGGTGTCTGTCACCTGGAGCGATAATAAGGACAACAACACAGCCAACCTGACTGTTGGGAAGTTGACCAACCAGACTGTTGGGGAGTTGACCAACCAGACTGTTGGGAAGTTGACCAACCTGACTTTTGGGGAGTTGACCAACCAGACGAGTGATGTTATGAATGGAAGTGTTCCTCAACCTGTATCTGTGTCGACAAGTCCTCGTCCTCCCTCAGAGGGGTTTCTGTCTGAGTTCCTGGACAGCTACCTCTACTCAGACAACTTGAAGGTGTTTGGGCCCTTAGTGATGGGGATTGGCATCTTCCTCTTCATCTGCGCTAACGCCGTGCTTCACGAGAACAGAGACCAGAAGACCAAAGTCATCAACCTCAGAGATATCTACTCCACGGTCATCGACCTCCACAGCACACGGACCAAGGACTACTCGCCGATGAACGGACTGGTGAACTATGTGCCGTCAAGGGGCAGTGTGGACATAAATTCGTTCCATCCTGGCGAGATGCTAGAGCACAGTCCTTGGCCCTCCACTACCGTGTCAAGCCACCAGAGGGAGATAGGTAGCAGTGAGCAGCAGTACAGACGACCCACTACCGTGTCAAGCCACCAGGGGGAGATAGGTAGCAGTGAGCAGCAGTACAGACGACCCACTACCGTGTCAAGCCACCAGGGGGAGACAGGTAGCAGTGAGCAGCAGTACAGACGACCGTCAAGGGCGGGTCGGCAGCGGAGCTGGTCCAGAGACAACCAGACGTTCACGGAAAGTGTGTTTAGCATCTACAGAGACCAGCAGCGCAGGTACAGTAGACCTACAAGTCTGTTGTTTTAAAATGTGTGATTTTGTCTGCATGTACAGTACCAGTCAAAATGTGACACACCTACTCATTCCAGTTTTTATTTTTTATTTTTATTTTTCTACATTGTAGAATAATAGTGAAGACATCAAAACTATGAAATAACACATATAGAATCATGTAGTAACCAGAAAAGTGTTAAACAAATTCAAATGTATTTTAGATTTGAGATTCTTCGAAGTAGAATCAGCTTTGCACACACTTGGCATTCTCTCAACCAGCTTCATGAGTTAGTCACCTGGAATGTATTTAAATTAGCAGGTGTGCCTTGTTAAAAGTTCATTTGTGGAATTGTTGTTGTTATTGTTGTTATTGTTATTGCGTTTGAGCCAATCAGTTGTGTTGTGACAAGGTATGGGTTGTATACAGAAGATAGTCCCTCTTTGGTAAAAACACAGAGTCCATATTATGGCAAGAACAGCTCAAATAGAACAGCTCAAATAAGCAAAGAGAAACAACTGTCAATGATTACTTTAAGTCATGAAGGTCAGTCAATCCCGAAAATGTCAAGACCTTTGAAAGTTTCTTCAAGTGCTGTCACAAAAAAACATCATCCGCTATGATGAAACTGTCTCTCATGAGGACCGCCACAGGAAAAGGAAAACCCAGAGTTACCTCTGCTGCAGAGGATACGTTCAGTAGAGTTACCAGCGACAGAAATTGCAGCCCAAATAAATGCTTCACAGAGTTCAAGTAACAGACACATCTCAACATCTCAACTGTTCAGAGGAGACTGTGTGAATCAGGCATTTCATGGTCGACTTGCTGCAAAGAAGCCACTACTATGTTATTTTATTTAACCTTTATTTAACAAGCCAGTTAAGAACACATTCTTATTTACCATGACGACCAAACCCAGGCGACGCTTGGCCAATTGTGTGCCGCCCTATGGGACTCCCATACAGCCCAGGATTGAACCAGGCTCTGTAGTGATGCATCTAGTACTGAAATGCAGTGCCTTAGACCGCTGTGCCACTCATGAGGACACCAATAAGATGAAGAGACTTGCTTGGGCCAAAAAACACAAGCAATGGACATTAGACTGGTGGAAATCTGTCCTTTGGTCTGATGAGTCCAAATATGAGATTTTTTGTTCCAACCGCTGTGTCTTTGTGAGATGCAGAGTAGGTGAACGGATGATCTCTGCGTGTGTGGTCCCCACCATGAAGCATGGAGGAGGAGGTGTTATGGTGTGTGGTTCCCACCATGAAGCATGGAGAAGGAGGTGTTATGGTGTGTGGTTCCCACCATGAAGCATGGAGGAGGAGGTGTGATGGTGTGTGGTTCCCACCGTGAAGCATGGAGGAGGAGGTGTGATGGTGTGTGGTCCCCACCATGAAGCATGGAGGAGGAGGTGTGATGGTGTGGGGGTGCTTTGCTGGTGACATTGTTGGTGATTTATTTAGAATTCAAGACACACTTACCCAGCATGGCTACCACAGCATTCTGCAGTGATATTCCATCTCATCTGGTTTGCGCTTCGTGGGACTATAATTTGTTTTTCAACAGGATAATGACCCAACACATCTTCAGGCTGTGCTCAGAATATGTGGGAACTCCTTCAAGGCTGTTGGAAAAGCATTCCTCATGAAGCTGGTTGAGAGAATGCCGAGAGTGTGCAAAGCTGTCATCGAGGCAAAGGGTGGCTACTTGGTAGAATCTAAAATCTAATCTAATCTTTTTGTAGTTACTACATGATTCCATATGTGTAGTTTTGATGTCTTCACTCTTGTTATACAATGTAGAAAATAGTTTTTAAAAAATAAAGAAAACCCTTGAATGAGTAGGTGTGTCCAAACTTTTGACTGATTCTGTATATTTTTTATAGCCTCGTTCAACCATCCTGATTACACAAGATCACATTCTTATAACTGGTGTTTTTTTATGATACAAATGTGGAATATTAATAGTATTATACGCAATTTTACATTCAGAAAGTATTCAGACCACTTGACTTTTGTCACATTTTGTTACATTACAGCCTTTTTCTAAATGTGATTAAATACATGTTTTTCCCTCATCAATCTACACACAATACTCCATAATGACAAAGTGAAAACAGGTTTTATACATTTTTATATAATATAAAGTAATAATAATAAACGTATTTAGTTTTCAGACCCGTTGCCATGAGACTCGAAATTGAGCTCAGGTACATCCTGTTTACATTGATCATCCTTGAGATGTTTCTACAACTTGATTGGAGTCCACTTGTGGTAACTTCAATTGATTGGACATGATTTGGAAAGGTACACACGTCTATATAAGGTCCTACATTTGACAGTGCATGTCAGAGCAAAAACAAAGGTTGAATGAATTGTCCGTAGAGCTCAGAGACTGGATTGTGTCGAGGCACAGATCTGGGGAAGGGTACCAAAAAAATGTCTGCAGCATTGAAGGTCCCCAAGAACACAGTGGCCTCCATCATTCTTGAATGCAAGAAGTTTGGAACCACCAAGACTCTTCCTAGAGCTGGCCGCCCGGCGAAACTGAGCAATCGGGTGAGAAGGGCCTTGGTCAGGGAGGTGACCAAGAACCCGATGGTGACTGACAGAGCTCCAGAGTTTCTCTGTGGAAATGGGAGAACCTTCCAGAAGGACAAACATCTCTGCAGCACTCAAACCAATCAGAACTTCATGGTAGAGTGGCCAGACAGAAGCCACTCCTTAGTAAAAGGCACATGACAGAATGCTTGGAGTTCGCCAAAAGGCACATAAAGGACTCTCTGGTCCGATGAAACCAAGATGAAACTTTTTGGCCTGAATGCCACGTGCATCATGCTGTGGGGTTGTTTTTCAGATTCCCTGAGACGGTTTCTGACAGTTTGTGCAGAAATTCTTCGGTTGTGCAAACCCACAGTTTCAGCAGCTTTCTGGGTGGCTGGTCTCTGACGATCCCACAGGTGAAGAAGTCGGATGTGGAGGACCTAGGCTGGTCTGGTTACACGTGGCCTGCAATTGTAAGGCTGGTTGGACGTACTGCCAAATGATCTAAAATGACGTTGGAGGTGGCTTATGGTCGAGAAATTAACATTAAATTAGATGTGTGTAGATCAGATTATGTTCCTCTAGATGTGTGTAGATCAGATTCTGTTCCTCTAGATGTGTGTAGATCAGATTCTGTTCCTCTAGATGTGTGTAGATCAGATTCTGTTCCTCTAGATGTGTGTAGATCAGATTCTGTTCCTCTAGATGTGTGTAGATCAGATTCTGTCCCTCTAGATGTGTGTAGATCAGATTCTGTCCCTCTAGATGTGTGCAGATCAGATTCTGTCCCTCTAGATGTGTGCAGATCAGATTCTGTTTTTATAGATGTGTGTAGATCAGATTCTGTCCCTCTAGATGTGTGCAGATCAGATTCTGTCCCTCTAGATGTGTGCAGATCAGATTCTGTTTTTATAGATGTGTGTAGATCAGATTCTGTCCCTCTAGATGTGTGTAGATCAGATTCTGTCCCTCTAGATGTGTGTAGATCAGATTCTGTCCCTCTAGATGTGTGTAGATCAGATTCTGTCCCTCTAGATGTGTGTAGATCAGATTCTGTCCCTCTAGATGTGTGTAGATCAGATTCTGTCCCTCTAGATGTGTGCAGATCAGATTCTGTTATTATAGATATGTGTAGATCAGATTCTGTCCCTCTAGATGTGTGTAGATCAGATTCTGTCCCTCTAGATGTGTGCAGATCAGATTCTGTCCCTCTAGATGTGTGTAGATCAGATTCTGTCCCTCTAGATGTGTGTAGATCAGATTCTGTCCCTCTAGATGTGTGTAGATCAGATTCTGTCCCT
>NC_068443.1:2115866-2180866 GCF_023373465.1 Oncorhynchus keta | reverse complement strand
ATACAGGTGTATACAGGTCTATACAGGTGTATACAGGTCTATACAGGTCTATACAGGTCTATACAGGTGTATACAGGTCTATACAGGTCTATACAGGTGTATACAGGTGTATACAGGTCTATACAGGTCTATACAGGTGTATACAGGTCTATACAGGTGTATACAGGTCTATACAGGTCTATACAGGTCTATACAGGTGTATACAGGTGTATACAGGTGTATACAGGTCTATACAGGTGTATACAGGTGTATACAGGTCTATACAGGTCTATACAGGTCTATACAGGTGTATACAGGTCTATACAGGTCTATACAGGTCTATACAGGTCTATACAGGTGTATACAGGTGTATACAGGTCTATACAGGTCTATACAGGTGTATACAGGTCTATACAGGTCTATACAGGTCTATACAGGTCTATACAGGTCTATACAGGTCTATACAGGTCTATACAGGTCTATACAGGTCTATACAGGTGTATACAGGTGTATACAGGTCTATACAGGTGTATACAGGTGTATACAGGTCTATACAGGTCTATACAGGTGTATACAGGTGTATACAGGTGTATACAGGTCTATACAGGTGTATACAGGTCTATACAGGTCTATACAGGTCTATACAGGTGTATACAGGTCTATACAGGTCTATACAGGTGTATACAGTGTATACAGGTCTATACAGGTCTATACAGGTCTATACAGGTGTATACAGGTGTATACAGGTCTATACAGGTCTATACAGGTCTATACAGGTGTATACAGGTCTATACAGGTCTATACAGGTCTATACAGGTGTATACAGGTGTATACAGGTCTATACAGGTGTATACAGGTCTATACAGGTGTATACAGGTGTATACAGGTCTATACAGGTGTATACAGGTCTATACAGGTGTATACAGGTCTATACAGGTCTATACAGTGTATACAGGTGTATACAGGTCTATACAGGTCTATACAGGTCTATACAGGTCTATACAGTTGTATACAGGTCTATACAGGTCATACAGGTGTATACAGGTCTATACAGGTCTATACAGGTCTATACAGGTGTATACAGGTGTATACAGGTCTATACAGGTGTATACAGGTCTATACAGGTCTATACAGGTCTATACAGGTCTATACAGGTCTATACAGGTCTATACAGGTCTATACAGGTCTATACAGGTGTATACAGGTCTATACAGGTGTATACAGGTCTATACAGGTCTATACAGGTGTATACAGGTGTATACAGGTCTATACAGGTGTATACAGGTCTATACAGGTCTATACAGGTCTATACAGGTGTATACAGGTCTATACAGGTCTATACAGGTCTATACAGGTCTATACAGGTCTATACAGGTGTATACAGGTCTATACAGGTCTATACAGGTGTATACAGGTCTATACAGGTCTATACAGGTGTATACAGGTCTATACAGGTGTATACAGGTCTATACAGGTCTATACAGGTCTATACAGGTGTATACAGGTCTATACAGGTACAGGTGTATACAGGTCTATACAGGTGTATACAGGTCTATACAGGTGTATACAGGTCTATACAGGTGTATACAGGTGTATACAGGTGTATACAGGTCTATACAGGTGTATACAGGTGTATACAGGTGTATACAGGTGTATACAGGTCTATACAGGTCTATACAGGTGTATACAGGTGTATACAGGTCTATACAGGTCTATACAGGTCTATACAGGTGTATACAGGTGTATACAGGTCTATACAGGTACAGTTGTATACAGGTCTATACAGGTCTATACAGGTGTATACAGGTCTATACAGGTGTATACAGGTCTATACACAGGTCTATACAGGTCTATACAGGTGTATACAGGTCTATACAGGTGTATACAGGTGTATACAGGTCTATACAGGTCTATACAGGTCTATACAGGTGTATACAGGTGTATACAGGTCTATACAGGTCTATACAGGTCTATACAGGTGTATACAGGTCTATACAGGTCTATACAGGTGTATACAGGTGTATACAGGTCTATTACAGGTCTATACAGGTCTATACAGGTGTATACAGGTGTATACAGGTCTATACAGGTGTATACAGGTCTATACAGGTCTATACAGGTGTATACAGGTGTATACAGGTACAGGTCTATACAGGTGTATACAGGTCTATACAGGTCTATACAGGTCTATACAGGTGTATACAGGTGTATACAGGGTATTACAGGTCTATACAGGTGTATACAGGTGTATACAGGTCTATACAGGTCTATACAGGTCTATACAGGTGTATACAGGTCTATACAGGTCTATACAGGTCTATACAGGTGTATACAGGTGCATATACAGGTGTATACATACAGGTCTATACAGGTGTATACAGGTCTATACAGGTGTATACAGGTGTATACAGGTCTATACAGGTGTATACAGGTGTATACAGGTGTATACAGGTCTATACAGGTCTATACAGGTGTATACAGGTGTATACAGGTCTATTACAGGTACATACAGGTGTATACAGGTGTATACAGGTCCATTACAGGTCTATACAGGTGTATACAGGTGTATACAGGTCCATACAGGTCTATACAGGTACATACAGGTCTATACAGGTCCATACAGGTCTATACAGGTGTATACAGGTGTATACAGGTCTATACAGGTCCATACAGGTCTATACAGGTGTATACAGGTCTATACAGGTCTATACAGGTGTATACAGGTCTATACAGGTCTATACAGGTGTATACAGGTGTATACAGGTCTATACAGGTCTATACAGGTGTATACAGGTGTATACAGGTCTATACAGGTCTATACAGGTGTATACAGGTGTATACAGGTGTATACAGGTGTATACAGGTCTATACAGGTGTATACAGGTCCATACAGGTCCATATACAGGTGTATACAGGTGTATACAGGTCTATACAGGTCTATACAGGTGTATACAGGTCTATACAGGTCTATACAGGTGTATACAGGTGTATACAGGTCTATACAGGTCCATACAGGTGTATACAGGTGTATACAGGTCCATACAGGTCTATACAGGTGTATACAGGTCCATACAGGTGTATACAGGTGTATACAGGTGTATACAGGTCTATACAGGTGTATACAGGTGTATACAGGTCTATACAGGTCTATACAGGTGTATACAGGTATACAGGTATACAGGTCTATACAGGTGTATACAGGTGTATACAGGTCTATACAGGTGTATACAGGTCCATACAGGTCCATACAGGTGTATACAGGTCATATACAGGTGTATACAGGTGCATACAGGTCATACAGGTCCATACAGGTGCATACAGGTCCATACAGGTCTATACAGGTGCATACAGGTGTATACAGGTCTATACAGGGTCTATACAGGTGTATACAGGTGCATACAGGTGTATACAGGTCCATACAGGTGTATACAGGTGTATACAGGTCCATACAGGTCTATACAGGTGTATACAGGTGTATACAGGTCCATACAGGTCTATACAGGTGTATACAGGTGTATACAGGTGTATACAGGTCCATACAGGTGTATACAGGTCTATACAGGTCTATACAGGTGTATACAGGTCCATACAGGTCCATACAGGTCTATACAGGTGTATACAGGTGTATACAGGTCCATACAGGTCCATACAGGTGTATACAGGTGTATACAGGTCCATACAGGTCCATACAGGTGTATACAGGTGTATACAGGTGTATACAGGTCTATTACAGGTCCATACAGGTGTATACAGGTGCATACAGGTCCATACAGGTCTATACAGGTGTATACAGGTGTATACAGGTCCATACAGGTGCATACAGGTGTATACAGGTGTATACAGGTGTATACAGGTCTATACAGGTGTATACAGGTGTATACAGGTCTATACAGGTCCATACAGGTGTATACAGGTCTATTAGGTCCATACAGGTCCATACAGGTGTATACAGGTCTATTACAGGTGCATACAGGTGTATACAGGTGTATACAGGTCCATACAGGTCTATACAGGTGTATACAGGTGTATACAGGTCTATTACAGGTCCATACAGGTGTATACAGGTGCATACAGGTCCATACAGGTCCATACAGGTGTATACAGGTGTATACAGGTCTATACAGGTCTATACAGGTCTATACAGGTCATACAGGTCCATACAGGTGTATACAGGTCTATACAGGTGTATACAGGTGTATACACAGGTCCATACAGGTCCATACAGGTGTATACAGGTCCATACAGGTCCATACAGGTGCATACAGGTGTATACAGGTCTATACAGGTGTATACATACAGGTCCATACACATACAGGTGCATACAGGTCCATACATATACAGGTGTCCATACAGGTGTATACAGGTCTATTACAGGTCTATACAGGTCCATACAGGTGTATACAGGTCATACAGGTCCATACAGGTCCATACAGGTCCATACAGGTCATTACAGGTCTATACAGGTGTATACAGGTGTATACAGGTCCATTACAGGTCTATACAGGTCATACAGGTCCATACAGGTCCATACAGGTCCATACAGGTGTATACAGGTCTATACAGGTCTATACAGGTGCATACAGGTCTATACAGGTCCATACAGGTCCATACAGGTCCATACAGGTGCATACAGGTCTATACAGGTCCATACAGGTGTATACCAGGTCTATACAGGTATACCATACAGGTCTATACAGGTCCATACAGGTGTATACAGGTGTATACAGGTCTATACATACAGGTCCATACAGGTGTATACAGGTCCATTACAGGTCTATTACAGGTGTATACAGGTGTATACAGGTCCATACAGGTGTATACAGGTCCATACAGGTCCATACAGGTGCATACAGGTGTATACAGGTCTATTACAGGTCTATACAGGTGTATACAGGTGTATACAGGTCCATACAGGTCCATACAGGTCTATACAGGTCTATACAGGTCTATACAGTGTATACAGGTCTATACAGGTCTATACAGGTGTATACAGGTCATACAGGTGTATACAGGTGTATACAGGTCTATACAGGTGTATACAGGTGTATACAGGTCCATTACAGGTGTATACAGGTGTATACAGGTCCATACAGGTGTATACAGGTGTATACAGGTCCATTACAGGTGTATACAGGTGTATACAGGTGTATACAGGTCCATACAGGTGCATACAGGTCTATCCATACAGGTGCATACAGGTCTATACAGGTCCATACAGGTGTATACAGGTCTATACAGGTGTATACAGGTCTATTACAGGTCATACAGGTGCATACAGGTCCATACAGGTCATACAGGTGCATACAGGTCCATACAGGTGTATACAGGTGTATACAGGTCCATACAGGTCCATACAGGTGTATACAGGTCCATACAGGTCCATACAGGTCCATACAGGTCATATACAGGTGTATACCATACAGGTCCATACAGGTCCATACAGGTGTATACAGGTCATATACAGGTCCATACAGGTGTATACAGGTCCATTACAGGTGTATACAGGTGTATACAGGTCCATACAGGTGTATACAGGTGTATACAGGTCTATTACAGGTGTATACAGGTGTATACAGGTCATACAGGTCCATACAGGTGTATACAGGTCCATTACAGGTGTATACAGGTCCATACAGGTCCATTACAGGTGTATACAGGTGTATACAGGTCCATACAGGTCATACAGGTGTATACAGGTCCATTACAGGTGTATACAGGTGTATACAGGTCCATACAGGTCCATACAGGTGTATACAGGTCTATTACAGGTGTATACAGGTGTATACAGGTCTATACAGGTCTATACAGGTGTATACAGGTCTATACAGGTGTATACAGGTGTATACAGGTCTATACAGGTCTATACAGGTGTATACAGGTCTATTACAGGTGTATACAGGTCATACAGGTTACAGGTCTATACAGGTGTATACAGGTGTATACAGGTCCATACAGGTGTATACAGGTCTATACAGGTGTATACAGGTGTATACAGGTGTATACAGGTCTATACAGGTACAGGTATACAGGTGTATACAGGTCTATTACAGGTCTATACAGGTATACAGGTCTATACAGGTGTATACAGGTGTATACAGGTCTATACAGGTCATACAGGTGTATACAGGTCTATTACAGGTGTATACAGGTCTATACAGGTGTATACAGGTCCATACAGGTGTATACAGGTCTATACAGGTCATAGGTCTATACAGGTGTATACAGGTCCATACAGGTGTATACAGGTCCATACAGGTGTATACAGGTCCATACAGGTGCATACAGGTCTATACAGTGTGTATACAGGTCTATACAGGTCCTATACAGGTGTATACAGGTCTATTACAGGTGTATACAGGTCTATACAGGTCTATACAGGTGTATACAGGTGCATACAGGTCTATACAGGTGTATACAGGTGTATACAGGTCTATTACAGGTGTATACAGGTCTATTACAGGTGTATACAGGTGTATACAGGTACCATACAGGTGTATACAGGTCCATTACAGGTGTATACAGGTGTATACAGGTGTATACAGGTCTATACAGGTGTATACAGGTCTATTACAGGTCCATACAGGTGTATACAGGTCCATACAGGTGTACAGGTCTATACAGGTCCATACAGGTGTATACAGGTCCATACAGGTGTATACAGGTCTATAGGTCTATACAGGTCTATACAGGTCTATTACAGGTGTATACAGGTGTATACAGGTCTATACAGGTCTATACAGGTGTATACAGGTCCATACAGGTGTATACAGGTCTATACAGGTGCTATACAGGTCCATACAGGGTCCATACAGGTCCATACAGGTGCATACAGGTCCATACAGGTGCATACAGGTCCATACAGGTCCATACAGGTCCATACAGGTGTATACAGGTCTATTACAGGTGTATACAGGTGTATACAGGTCTATACAGGTCCATACAGGTGTATACAGGTCTATACAGGTGTATACAGGTGTATACAGGTCCATACAGGTCCATACAGGTCCATACAGGTGTATACAGGTGTATACAGGTATACAGGGTGTATACAGGTCTATACAGGTGTATACAGGTGTATACAGGTCCATACAGGTCTATACAGGTGTATACAGGTCTATACAGGTGTATACAGGTCTATACAGGTCCATACAGGTCTATACAGGTGTATACAGGTCCATACAGGTGTATACAGGTGTATACAGGTCTATTACAGGTCCATACAGGTGTATACAGGTCCATTACAGGTGTATACAGGTCCATACAGGTCCATACAGGTCTATACAGGTGTATACAGGTCTATACAGGTCCATACAGGTGTATACAGGTCTATACAGGTGTATACAGGTCCATTACAGGTGTATACAGGTCTATACAGGTCTATACAGGTCCATACAGGTGGTCTATACAGGGTCTATACAGGTCTATACAGGTGCATACAGGTCTATTACAGGTGTATACAGGGTATACAGGTCTATTACAGGTCTATACAGGTGTATACAGGTCTATACAGGTGTATACAGGTCTATTACAGGTGTATACAGGTCCATACAGGTGTATACAGGTCTATTACAGGTGTATACAGGTCTATTACAGGTGTATACAGGTCTATACAGGTGTATACAGGTCTATACAGGTGTATACAGGTGTATACAGGTCTATTACAGGTGTATACAGGTCTATACAGGTGTATACAGGTCTATACAGGTGTATACAGGTCTATACAGGTGTATACAGGTCTATACAGGTGTATACAGGTCTATACAGGTGTATACAGGTCTATTACAGGTGTATACAGGTCTATACAGGTGTATACAGGTCTATTACAGGTGTATACAGGTCTCAGGTGTACATACAGGTGTATACAGGTCTATTACAGGTGTATACAGGTCATTACAGGTGTATACAGGTCTATTACAGGTGTATACAGGTCTATTACAGGTGTATACAGGTCTATACAGGTGTATACAGGTCTATTACAGGTGTATACAGGTCTATTACAGGTGTATACAGGTCTATTACAGGTGTATACAGGTCTATTACAGGTGTATACAGGTCATTACAGGTGTATACAGGTCTATTACAGGTCCATACAGGTGTATACAGGTCTATTACAGGTGTATACAGGTGTATTACAGGTCAGGTCCATTACAGGTGTATACAGGTGTATACAGGTCTACAGGTTACAGGTGTATACAGGTCATTACAGGTGTATAATACAGGTGTATACCATTACAGGTGTATACAGGTCTATTACAGGTGTATACAGGTCTATTACAGGTGTATACAGGTCTATTACAGGTGTATACAGGTCTATACAGGTCCAGGTGTATACAGGTCTATTACAGGTGTATACAGGTCTATTACAGGTGTATATAGGTCTATTACAGGTGTATACAGGTCTATTACAGGTGTATACAGGTCCATTACAGGTGTATACAGGTCTATACAGGTGTATACAGGTCTATTACAGGTGTATACAGGTCTACATACAGGTATACAGGTCTATACAGGTGTATACAGGTATACAGGTCTATTACAGGTGTATACAGGTCTATTACAGGTGTATACAGGTGTATACAGGTCTATACAGGTGTATACAGGTCTATTACAGGTGTATACAGGTCTATTACAGGTGTATACAGGTCCATTACAGGTGTATACAGGTCTATTACAGGTGTATACAGGTCTATTACAGGTGTATACAGGTCTATTACAGGTGTATACAGGTCCATTACAGGTGTATACAGGTCTATTACAGGTGTATACAGGTCTATTACAGGTGTATACAGGTCTATTACAGGTGTATACAGGTCTATTACAGGTGTATACAGGTCTATTACAGGTGTATACAGGTCTATTACAGGTGTATACAGGTCAGGTCATTACAGGTGTATACAGGGTCTCATTACAGGTCAGGTCATTACAGGTGTATACAGGTCATTACAGGTGTATACAGGTCTATTACAGGTGTATACAGGTCCATTACAGGTGTATACAGGTCTATTACAGGTGTATACAGGTCTATTACAGGTGTATACAGGTCTATTACAGGTGTATACAGGTCTATTACAGGTGTATACAGGTCTATTACAGGTGTATACAGGTCTATTACAGGTGTATACAGGTCTATTACAGGTGTATACAGGTCTATTACAGGTGTATACAGGTCTATTACAGGTGTATACAGGTCATTACAGGTGTATACAGGTGTATACATTACAGGTGTATACAGGTCTATTACAGGTGTATACAGGTCTATTACAGGTGTATACAGGTCTATTACAGGTGTATACAGGTCTATTACAGGTGTATACAGGTCTATTACAGGTGTATACAGGTCTATTACAGGTGTATACAGGTCCATTACAGGTGTATACAGGTCTATTACAGGTGTATACAGGTACAGGTCTATTACAGGTGTATACAGGTCCATTACAGGTGTATACAGGTACAGGTGTATACAGGTCTATTACAGGTGTATACAGGTCTATTACAGGTGTATAGGTCTATTACAGGTGTATACAGGTCTATACAGGTGTATACAGGTGTATACAGGTGTATACAGGTCTATACAGGTGTATACAGGTCTATACAGGTGTATACAGGTCTATTACAGGTGTATACAGGTCTATTACAGGTGTATACAGGTCAGGTATGTCTATTACAGGTGTATACAGGTCTATTACAGGTGTATACAGGTCTATTACAGGTGTATACAGGTCTATTACAGGTGTATACAGGTCCATTACAGGTGTATACAGGTCTATTACAGGTGTATACAGGTCTATTACAGGTGCATACAGGTCTATTACAGGTGTATACAGGTCTATTACAGGTGTATACAGGTCTATTACAGGTGTATACAGGTCTATTACAGGTGTATACAGGTCTATTACAGGTGTATACAGGTCTATTACAGGTGTATACAGGTCATTACAGGTGTATACAGGTCTATTACAGGTGTATACAGGTCCAGGTGTATACAGGTCTATTACAGGTGTATACAGGTCCATTACAGGTGTATACAGGTCCATTACAGGTGTATACAGGTCTATTACAGGTGTATACAGGTCTATTACAGGTGTATACAGGTCTATTACAGGTGTATACAGGTCTATTACAGGTGTATACAGGTCTATTACAGGTGTATACAGGTCTATTACAGGTGTATACAGGTCTATTACAGGTGTATACAGGTCCATTACAGGTGTATACAGGTCTATTACAGGTGTATACAGGTATTACAGGTCTATTATTACAGGTGTATACAGGTCTATTACAGGTGTATACAGGTCTATTACAGGTGTATACAGGTCTATTACAGGTGTATACAGGTCTATTACAGGTGTATACAGGTCTACATTACAGGTGTATACAGGTCTATTACAGGTGTATACAGGTCTATTACATATACAGGTGTATACAGGTCCATTACAGGTGTATACAGGTCTATTACAGGTGTATACAGGTCTATTACAGGTGTATACAGGTCTATTACAGGTGTATACAGGTCTATTACAGGTGTATACAGGTCTATTACAGGTGTATACAGGTCTATTACAGGTGTATACAGGTCTATTACAGGTGTATACAGGTCTATTACAGGTGTATACAGGTCTATTACAGGTGTATACAGGTCTATTACATACAGGTCTATTACAGGTGTATACAGGTCTATTACAGGTGTATACAGGTCTATTACAGGTGTATACAGGTCTATTACAGGTGTATACAGGTCTATTACAGGTGTATACAGGTCTATTACAGGTGTATACAGGTCTATTACAGGTGTATACAGGTCTATTACAGGTGTATACAGGGTCTATTACAGGTGTATACAGGTCTATTACAGGTGTATACAGGTCTATTACAGGTGTATACAGGTCTATTACAGGTGTATACAGGTCTATTACAGGTGTATACAGGTCTATTACAGGTGTATACAGGTCTATTACAGGTGTATACAGGTCTATTACAGGTGTATACAGGTCTATTACAGGTGTATCTATTACAGGTGTATACAGGTCTATTACAGGTGTATACAGGTCTATTACAGGTGTATACAGGTCTATTACAGGTGTATACAGGTCTATTACAGGTGTATACAGGTCTATTACAGGTGTATACAGGTCTATTACAGGTGTATACAGGTCTATTACAGGTGTATACAGGTATCTATTACAGGTGTATACAGGTCTATTACAGGTGTATACAGGTCTATTACAGGTGTATACAGGTCTATTACAGGTGTATACAGGTCTATTACAGGTGTATACAGGTCTATTACAGGTGTATACAGGTCTATTACAGGTGTATACAGGTCTATTACAGGTGTATACAGGTCTATTACAGGTGTATACAGGTATTACAGGTGTATACAGGTCTATTACAGGTGTATACAGGTCTATTACAGGTGTATACAGGTCTATTACAGGTGTATACAGGTGTATACAGGTCTATTACAGGTGTATACAGGTCTATTACAGGTGTATACAGGTATAGGTGTATACAGGTCTATTACAGGTGTATACAGGTCTATTACAGGTGTATACAGGTCTATTACAGGTGTATACAGGTCTATTACAGGTGTATACAGGTCTATTACAGGTGTATACAGGTCTATTACAGGTGTATACAGGTCTATTACAGGTGTATACAGGTCTATTACAGGTGTATACAGGTCTATTACAGGTGTATACAGGTCTATTACAGGTGTATACAGGTCTATTACAGGTGTATACAGGTCTATTACAGGTGTATACAGGTCTATTACAGGTGTATACAGGTCTATTACAGGTGTATACAGGTGTACATACAGGTCTATTACAGGTGTATACAGGTCTATTACAGGTGTATACAGGTGTACAGGTGTATACAGGTCTATACAGGTGTATACAGGTCTATTACAGGTGTATACAGGTCTATTACATACAGGTACAGGTCTATTACAGGTGTATACAGGTCTATTACAGGTGTATACAGGTCTATTACAGGTGTATACAGGTATTACATACAGGTCTATTACAGGTGTATACAGGTCTATTACAGGTGTATACAGGTCTATTACAGGTGTATACAGGTCTATTACAGGTGTATACAGGTCTATTACAGGTGTATACAGGTCTATTACAGGTGTATACAGGTCTATTACAGGTGTATACAGGTCTATTACAGGTGTATACAGGTCTATTACAGGTGTATACAGGTCTATTACATATACAGGTGTATACAGGGTCTCATTACAGGTGTATACAGGTCTATTACAGGTGTATACAGGTCTATTACAGGTGTATACAGGTCTATTACAGGTGTATACAGGTCTATTACAGGTGTATACAGGTCTATTACAGGTGTATACAGGTCAGGTGTATACAGGTGTATACAGGTCTATTACAGGTGTATACAGGGTCTATTACAGGTGTATACAGGTCTATTACAGGTGTATACAGGTCTATTACAGGTGTATACAGGTCTATTACAGGTGTATACAGGTCTATTACAGGTGTATACAGGTCTATTACAGGTGTATACAGGTCTATTACAGGTGTATACAGGTCTATTACAGGTGTATACAGGTCTATTACAGGTGTATACAGGTCTATTACAGGTGTATACAGGTCTATTACAGGTGTATACAGGTCTATTACAGGTGTATACAGGTGTATACAGGTCTATTACAGGTGTATACAGGTCTATTACAGGTGTATACAGGTACAGGTGTATAGGTGTATACAGGTCTATTACAGGTGTATACAGGTCTATTACAGATGTTGTGTAGATTTGAATAGCACCTATTTGAAAAAAATAGGTTTTGTACAACTGTAAGGAAAACTAGAATAAATGATGATGTTGTGAAATCTTCTTCCTTTTGTAGATAAAACTGTTCCACA
The DNA here is from genome assembly GCF_023373465.1 of Oncorhynchus keta. Taxonomy (NCBI): domain Eukaryota; kingdom Metazoa; phylum Chordata; class Actinopteri; order Salmoniformes; family Salmonidae; genus Oncorhynchus; species Oncorhynchus keta. Next base: position 2,167,997 of record NC_068443.1, on the reverse strand, counting down.
GAATAAATATTTTAGAAAGGTATTGTTATAAGGTTAATAGCTGTCAGAAATTCAGGTAGAATATAGTTCAGATTTGATTCAAATGAAGTTGACTGTTGGACCATGTTTAGTTATGAATGAATAAAGTGAGATATAGTTGTTTAATTATGAATGAATAAAGTGAGATATAGTTGTTTAATTATGAATGAATAAAGTGAGATATAGTTGAGACAATAAAACAAATCTTTGTTGTTGTGTTATTGCTTTCTCAGCAGAAATATTAACGTTTACATTCACTCTCTCTCTCTCTCCCCTGACCCCCTCTCTCTCTCTCTCTCTCTCTCTCCCTGACCCCCCTCTCTCTCTCTCTCTCTCTCTCTCTCTCTCTCTCTCTCTCTCCCCTGACCCCCTCTCTCTCTCCCCTGACCCCCCTCTCTCTCCCCTGACCCCCCTCTCTCTCTCTCTCCCTGACCCCCCCTCTCTCTCTCTCCCCTGACCCCCCTCTCTCTCTCTCTCTCTCTCTCCCTGACCCCCTCTCTCTCTCCCCTGACCCCTCTCTCTCTCTCTCCCCTGACCCCCCTCTCTCCCCTGACCCCCCTCTCCCCCTCTCTCTCTCCCCTGACCCCCTCTCCCCTGACCCCCTCTCTCTCTCTCCCTGACCCCCCTCCTCTCTCTCTGACCCCCTCTCTCTCTCTCCCTGCCCCCTCTCTCTCTCTCCCCCCCCCCCTCTCTCTCTCTCTCTCTCCCCCTCTCTCCCCTATCCCCCCCTCTCTCTCTCCCCTGCCCCCCTCTCTCTCTCCCCTGCCCCCTCTCTCTCTCTCTCTCTCTCTCTCTCTCTCTCTCTCTCTCTCTCTCTCTCTCTCCCCTCTCTCCCCTACCCCCTCTCTCTCTCTCTCTCCCCTCCCCCTCTCTCCCTCCCCCCCCCTCTTTTCTCTCTCTCTCTCTCTCCCCTCTCTCCCCTGACCCCCCTCTCTCTCTCCCTCCCCTCTCCTCTCTCTCTCTCTCTCTCTCCCCCTCTCCCCTATCCCTCTCTCCCCTGACCCTCTCTCTCTCTCTCGACCTCTCCTCTCTCTCTCCTCCCTAACTCTCTCCCCTCTCTCTCTCTCTCTCCCAGCCCCCCCTAGAAATAGAAAATAGAAATAGTCTCTCTCCCCTCTCCCTGGGACTCTCTCTCTCTCCCCTGGGACTCTCTCTCTCTCTCTCTCTCTCTCTCTCTCTCTCCCCTCTCTCCCCTATCCCCCTCTCTCTCTCTCTGGGACCAGGCATCTCTCTCTCCCCTGCCCCCTCTCTCTCTCAGGCTCTCTCTCTCTAGCTCTCTCTCGTTGTGAGCGCAGCTCTCTCTCTCTCAGGCTCTGAGCTCTCTCTCAGGCTCTCTCTCCCCTGGGACTCTCTCCCTACCACCCCCTCAGGCTCTCTCTCCCCTACCAGCTGGACTCAGGCCCTAGCTCTCAGGCTCTCTAGCTCTCCTCCCAGCCCCCCCTCTCTCAGCACATGATTGAGCGTAGCTGGGACTCAGGCATCGTTGTGAGCGTAGCTGGGACTCAGGCATCGTTGTGAGCGTAGCTGGGACTCAGGCATCGTTGTGAGCGTAGCTGGGACTCAGGCATCGTTGTGAGCGTAGCTGGGACTCAGGCATCGTTGTGAGCGTAGCTGGGACTCAGGCATCGTTGTGAGCGCAGCTGGGACTCAGGCATCGTTGTGAGCGCAGCTGGGACTCAGGCATCGTTGTGAGCGTAGCTGGGACTCAGGCATCGTTGTGAGCGTAGCTGGGACTCAGGCATCGTTGTGAGCGTAGCTGGGACTCAGGCATCGTTGTGAGTGCAGCTGGGACTCAGGCATCGTTGTGAGCGTAGCTGGGACTCAGGCATCGTTGTGAGCGTAGCTGGGACTCAGGCATCGTTGTGAGCGTAGCTGGGACTCAGGCATCGTTGTGAGCGTAGCTGGGACTCAGGCATCGTTGTGAGCGTAGCTGGGACTCAGGCATTGTTGTGAGTGCAGCTGGGACTCAGGCATCGTTGTGAGTGCACTAGGACTCAGGTCCTCAGAGAGAGAGATAGGTTACCGAGAGCTGGTAGTCCCATCCACCAAATGACCAGGTGTGAAACAGGGGACTCAGGAGGTATGCTAATTTGGTATAGAGCCTAACCATTAAATTAATCAAAACAGGAACATTTTACATTTGGCTAGACAGAGAAACAGAGAAAAATGTCCTCCTGTGTGCTACCTATATCCACCCACTAGAATCCCCATACTTTAATGAAGACAGCTGCTCCATCCTGGAGGGGGAAATCAATCATTTCCAGGCCCAGGGACATGTACTAGTCTGTGGCGACCTAAATGACAGAACCGGGCAAGAACCTGACACCCTCAGCACACAGGGGCACAAACACCTGCCTGCAGGTGACAGCATTCCCTCCCACATATGCCCCCCTAGGCACAACTATGACAACATAACCAGCAAAAACAAGGTCACAACTTATGCAGCTCTGTCGCACGCTGGGTATGTACATAGTCAACGGTAGGCTTCGAGGGGACTCCTATGGTAGGTACACCTATAGCTCATCTCTTGGCAGTAGTACTGTAGACTACTTTATCACTGACCTCAACCCAGAGTCTCTCAGAGCGTTCACAGTCAGCCCACTGACACCCCTATCAGACCACAGTCAGCCCACTGACACCCCTATCAGATCAGTCAGCCCACTGACACCCCTATCAGACCACAGCAAAATCACAGTCTACTTAAACAGAGCAATACTCAACCACGAGGCATCAAAGCCAAAGGAACTGAATAATATTAAGAAATGCTATAGATGGAAGTAGAATAGTGTGGATACCTACAAAACACAATTAGGCAACAACAAATTCAGTCCCTTTTAGACAATTTCCTGGGTAAAACGTTCCACTGTAATAGTGAAGGTGTAAACTTGGCAGTAGAAAACTTGAACAGTATATTTGACCTCTCAGCTTCCCTATCAAATCTAAAAATCTCAAACAGAAACCCAAAGAAAATTAACAACAATGACAAATGGTTTGATGAAGAATGCAAAAACCTAAGAAATAAATTGAGAAACCTGTCCAACCAAAAACAAAGAGACCCAGAAAACCTGAGTCTACTTCTTCGCTATGGCGAATCACTAAAACAATACAGAAATACACTACGGAAAAAGAAAGAACAGAACGTCAGAAATCAGCTCAATGTAATTGAAGAAACCATAGACTCTAATTATAACATTATTATTATATATTATATTATATATATTATTATATTATTATTATATATATAATAATATATAACCACTTCTAGAAAACTCCAAACAAACAACAAGAAGAGTTATCTATCCAAAATGGAGATGTAAACAGTAAACAGTAAACAGTAAACAGGGTAAACAGCTTTTCCAATCTCTTTGCAAAAACATATACATGATCAAATACAAATCTTCTAATCAATTATTAAAAACTATCATAACCCACTGGATTATACAATTACATTGAAGGAAGGACTGGAAGGAATGAGTTACATGACAAAATAAAAACCCTCCAACCCAAAAAGACCTGCGATGTTGATGGTGCCTCCTACTGGCCCTCCAACACCACTTCCAGCAGCATCTGGATTCTCCAATTACCTTGAAGGAACTACAGAACAAAGTAAAAACCCAAAAGGCCTGTGGTGTTGATGGTATCCTCAACGAAATGATCAAATATACAGACAACAAATTCCAATTGGCTATACTAAAACTCTTTAACATCATCTTCAGCTCTGGTATTTTCCCCAATATTTGGAACCAAGGACTGATCGCCCCAATCCACAAAAGTGGAGACAAATTTGACCCAATAACTACCATGGAATATGCGTCAACAGTAACCTTGGGAAAATACTCTTCATTATCATTAACAAGAGACTCGTACATTTCCTCAGTGAAAACAATGTACTGAGAAAATGTGAAATTGGTGTTTTATCAAATTACCGTACGACAAACCACGTATTCACCATGTATAAGCTCATTGAAAAACAAACTAACCAAAACAAAGGACAAATCTTCTCATGCTTTGTTGATTTTTAAAAAATATTTTGACTCAATTTTGCATGAGGGTCTGCTATACAAATTGATGTAATGTTGTGTTGGAGGAAGAGCATACAACATTCTAAAAATCCAAACCACAAAGTTGGCAAAAAACACACACATCTCTTTCCACAGGGTCGTGGGGTGAGACAGGGATCCAGCTTAAGCCCCACCCTCTTCAACATGTATATCAACGAATTGGCAAGGGCATTAGAGCAGTCTGCAGCACCCGGCCTCACCCTACTAGAATCTGAAGTCAAATGTCTACTGTTTTCTGATGATCTGGTGCTTCTGTCCCCAACAAAGGAGGGCCTACAGCAGCACCTAGATATTCTGCACAGATTCTGCCAGACCTGGGCACTGACAGACCTGGGCCCTGACAGACCTGGGCTATGACAGACCTGGGCCATGACAGACCTGGGCCCTGACAGACCTGGACCCTGACAGACCTGGACCCTGACAGACCTGGGCCCTGACAGACCTGGGCCCTGACAGACCTGGACCCTGACAGACCTGGGCCCTGACAGACCTGGGCCCTGACAGACCTGGGCCCTGACAGACCTGGGCTATGACAGACCTGGGCCCTGACAGACCTGGACCCTGACAGACCTGGACCCTGACAGACCTGGGCCCTGACAGACCTGGGCCCTGACAGACCTGGACCCTGACAGACCTGGACCCTGACAGACCTGGACCCTGACAGACCTGGACCCTGACAGACCTGGACCCTGACAGACCTGGACCCTGACAGACCTGGGCCCTGACAGACCTGGGCTCTGACAGACCTGGACCCTGACAGACCTGGACCCTGACAGACCTGGACCCTGACAGACCTGGACCCTGACAGACCTGGGACAGACCCTGACAGACCTGGACCCTGACAGACCTGGACCCTGACAGACCTGGACCCTGACAGACCTGGACCCTGACAGACCTGACAGGGCCATGACAGACCTGGGCCATGATGACAGACCTGGACCCTGACAGACCTGGGCCCTGACAGACCCGGGCTATGACAGACCTGGGCCCTGACAGACCTGGACCCTGACAGACCTGGACCCTGACAGACCTGGACCCTGACAGACCTGGGCCCTGACAGTAAATCTCAGTAAGACCAAATAATGGTGCTCCAAAACAGGTCCAGTTGCCATGACCATAAATACAAATTCTGTGTCAACACCGTTGCCCTAGAAGACACAACAAAACTATACATACCTTGGCCTAAACATCAGCGCCACGGGTAACTTCCACAAAGCTGTGAACGATCTGAGAGACAAGGCAAGAAGGGCATTCTATGCCATCAAAAGGAACATAAAACTCAACATACCAATTAGGATCTGGCAAAAAATACTTGAATCAGTTACAGAACCATTGCCCTTTATGATTGTGAGGTCTGGGGTCCGCTCACCAACCAAGAATTCACAAAATGGGACAAACACCAAATTGAGACTGCATGCAGAATTCTGCAAAAATATCCTCAGTTTACAACGCAAAACACCAAATAATGCATGCAGAACAGAATTAGGCTGATACCCGCTAATTATCAAAATCCAGAAAAGAGACGTTAAATTCTACAACCACCTAAAAGGAAGCAATTCCCAAACCTTCCATAACAAAGCCATCACCTACAGAGAGATGAACCTGGAGAAGAGTCCCCTAAGCAAGCTGGTCCTGGGGCTCTGTTCACAAACACAAACACACCCCACAGAGCCCCAGGACAGCAACACAATTAGACCCAACCAATTCATGAGAAAACAAAAGAATTAACCAAAAAACATAGCCAACTAGAATGCTATTTGGCCCTCAACATAGCCTGGCAGAATACCTGACCACGGTGACTGACCCAAACTTAAGGAAAGCTTTGACTATGCACATACTCAGTGAGCATAGCCTTGCTATTGAGAAAGGCTGCCGTAGGCAAAGCTGGCTCTCAAGAGAAGACAGGCTATGTGCTCACTGCCCACAAAATTATTTGGAAACTGAGCTGCACTTCCTAACCTCCTGCCAAATGTATGACCATATTAGAGAGACATATTTCCCTCAAATTACACAGATACACAAAGAATTCGAAAACAAACCCAATTTTGATAAACTCCCATATCGACTGGGTGAAATACCACAGTGACATCACAGCAGTAAGATTTGTGACCTGTTGCCACGAGAACAGGGCAGGGAAGACAAACACCATTGTAAATACAACCCAAAACTATTTGCACATCATTACAACACCGTATATGCAGAAGACATAAGACATTTGAAATGTCTTTATTCTTTTGGAACTTCTGTGAGTGTAATGTTTACTGTTAATTTTTATTGTTTATTTCACTTTTGTTTATTAACCACTTCACTTGCTTTGGCAAAGTTAACATGTGTTTCCCATGCCAATAAAGACATTTAATTTAATTTACATTTAATTGAGAGAGAGAGAGAGAGAGAGAGAGAGAGATGGGAGAGTTAGAGGGAGCATACTTAAGTATGACTATCACAGGACACCAGATAGTATATATACTTTTTTTTACTCCCTTTTTCTCCCCAATTTCGTGGTATCCAATTGTTTAGTAGGGGCTCGGGAGAGACGAAGGTTGAAAGTCATGCCGTCCTCCGATACACAACCCAACCAAGCCACTACGCTTCTTAACACAGCGCACATCCAACCCGGAAGCCAGCCGCACCAATGTGTCGGAGGAAACACCGTGCACCTGGCAACCTCGGTTAGCGCGCACTGTGCCCGACCTGCCACAGGACTCGCTGGTGCGCGATGAGACAAGGATATCCCTACCGACCAAGCCCTCCCTAACCCGGACGACGCTAGGCCAATTGTGCATCGCCCCAAGGGAGCATACTTAAGTTCTCACAGGACACCAGATAGGACAGACTGAGCCTAGTCCCCCGGCACATAGACTATATATACTGTAGATACTGGAGGCTGAGACAGGGGGACACTGTGGCCTCATCCGACAATAGATAGCAGACCATTCCATAAACATAGCTCTATAGGAGAAAGCCCTGCCTTCAGTCTGTTTGCTTAGAAATTCTAACGACAACAAGGAGGCCTGCGTCTTGCGACTGTAGCTTACTAGAACTTTCATCTCTATTTTGCCCGAGTTTAAAAGTAAAACATTTACCACCATCTACTTCCTTATGTCTGAAACACAGGCTTCCAGGGTAGGCAATTTTGGGGCTTCACCATGTTTCATCGAAACATACAGCTGTGTGTCATCCGCATAGCAGTAAAGGTTGACATTGTGTTTCTGAATGACATCACCAAGAGGTAGAACATAAAGAAAACAATAGTGGTCCTAAAACGGATCCTTGCGGAACACGGAAACTTACAACTCCTGTTTGGTAGAGTGCCATTTCCGTTCCAATTTTCTGGAAGTTTGCTTCAGGACTTTGGTATTTTTTGTGTACCAGGGAGCTAATTTCTTGTGACAAATGTTGTTTGTTTTTAGAGGTGAAACAGCATCTAGGGTATTACGCAAGTTTAAATTTAGATCTTCGGTTAGGTGGTTAACTGATCTTGTACACCGACTTCCTTGGGTAGGTGGAGGGAGTCTGAAAGGGCATCTAGGTTGCCCAAGAATTTATAGCACAGCTTTTGACAATCCTTTGTTGAGGTCTGAGAAGAATATTTGTTTGTAAAAAAAATGGTGGTACGATAGTCCAGGATTATGAGGAAAAACATTTAGATCCACAATGTTTATTCCACCAGACAGAACTGGCTGCCTGGCCTGCACCCTGCTGCCTGGCCTGCACCCTGCTGCCTGGCCTGCACCCTGCTGCCTGGCCTGCACCCTATCTCATTGTGGAGCTTGGGGAGTTATAACGCCCTGTTTGTGTTCATAGATAAGATGAGAGCATCCCTCCAGCAGGCAGGCTTGGTCCTGTTTGTGGGTGAGTCCCAGAAAGATGGCCAATTATCTACAAATGAATGATCTATAAATTCAATCTTTTGGAAGGGGCAGAAAACAGTCCTATTTTGAGTTGTGAAGTATTATCACAGTCTCTTTAAAAAATGACAGGGATGAAGGAGGTCTTTATTCCAGTGAGATTGCTAAGGCGAACACCGCCATGTTTAGATTTACCCGAACTAGATCGAGGCACAGACACGGGTCTCAATGGGGATAGCTGAGCTGACTACACTGACTGTGCTGGTGGCAGACTCCACTAAGCTGGCAGGCTGGCTAACAGCCTGCTGCCTGGCCTGCGCCCTATCTCATTGTGGAGCTAGAGGAGTTAGAGCCCTGTCTATGCTCAAAAACAAGAGGAGAGCACCCCTCCTGCTTGGATGGAGTCCGTCACTCCTTAACAGGCTGTTTGTGGGTGAGTCCCAGAAAGAGGGTCAATTATCTACAAATTCGATCTTTTGGAAGGGACAGAAAACAGTTTTCATCCAGCGACTGAGTTGTGAGACTGTAGAGCTCATCACTACCCTGGGAGTGACAATAATTTGATAACGTCACATCTTTCTAGCTAATTTACATAAAACCAGCCCTGTCTTCAGATTAGCCTTTACATTGGTTGCCCTACACCCTGGTAAACAGTGTATGACCGCTAGATGAGCCTTTACATTGGTTGCCCTACACCCTGGTAAACAGTGTATGACCGCTAGATGAGCCTTTACATTGGTTGCCCTACACCCTGGTAAACAGTGTATGACCGCTAGATGAGCCTTTACATTGGTTGCCCTACACCCTGGTAAACAGTGTATGACCGCTAGATGAGCCTTTACATTGGTTGCCCTGGTAAACAGTGTATGACCGCTAGATGAGCCTTTACATTGGTTGCCCTACACCCTGGTAAACAGTGTATGACCGCTAGATGAGCCTTTACATTGGTAGCCCTACACCCTGGTAAACAGTGTATGACCGCTAGATGAGCCTTTACATTGGTTGCCCTACACCCTGGTAAACAGTGTATGACCGCTAGATGAGCCTTTACATTGGTTGCCCTACACCCTGGTAAACAGTGTATGACCGCTAGATGAGCCTTTACATTGGTTGCCCTACACCCTGGTAAACAGTGTATGACCGCTAGATGAGCCTTTCCATTGGTAGCCCTACACCCTGGTAAACAGTGTATGACCGCTAGATGAGCCTTTACATTGGTAGCCCTACACCCTGGTAAACAGTGTATGACCGCTAGATGAGCCTTTACATTGGTTGCCCTACACCCTGGTAAACAGTGTATGACCGCTAGATGAGCCTTTACATTGGTAGCCCTACACCCTGGTAAACAGTGTATGACCGCTAGATGAGCCTTTACATTGGTAGCCCTACACCCTGGTAAACAGTGTATGACCGCTAGATGAGCCTTTACATTGGTTGCCCTACACCCTGGTAAACAGTGTATGACCGCTAGATGAGCCTTTACATTGGTAGCCCTACACCCTGGTAAACAGTGTATGACCGCTAGATGAGCCTTTACATTGGTTGCCCTACACCCTGGTAAACAGTGTATGACCGCTAGATGAGCCTTTACATTGGTTGCCCTACACACCCTGGTAAACAGTGTATGACCGCTAGATGAGCCTTTACATTGGTTGCCCTACACCCTGGTAAACAGTGTATGACCGCTAGATGAGCCTTTACATTGGTTGCCCTACACCCTGGTAAACAGTGTATGACCGCTAGATGAGCCTTTACATTGGTTGCCCTACACCCTGGTAAACAGTGTATGACCGCTAGATGAGCCTTTACATTGGCCCTACACCCTGGTAAACAGTGTATGACCGCTAGATGAGCCTTTAAACCCTGGTAAACAGTGTATGACCGCTAGATGAGCCTTTACATTGGTTGCCCTACACCCTGGTAAACAGTGTATGACCGCTAGATGAGCCTTTACATTGGTTGCCCTACACCCTGGTAAACAGTATGACCGCTAGATGAGCCTTTACATTGGTAGCCCTACACCCTGGTAAACAGTGTATGACCGCTAGATGAGCCTTTACATTGGTTGCCCTACACCCTGGTAAACAGTGTATGACCGCTAGATGAGCCTTTACATTGGTAGCCCTACACCCTGGTAAACAGTGTATGACCGCTAGATTAGCCTTTACATTGGTTGCCCTACACCCTGGTAAACAGTGTATGACCGCTAGATGAGCCTTTACATTGGTTGCCCTACACCCTGGTAAACAGTGTATGACCGCTAGATGAGCCTTTACATTGGTAGCCCTACACCCTGGTAAACAGTGTATGACCGCTAGATGAGCCTTTACATTGGTTGCCCTACACCCTGGTAAACAGTGTATGACCGCTAGATGAGCCTTTACATTGGTTGCCCTACACCCTGGTAAACAGTGTATGACCGCTAGATGAGCCTTTACATTGGTTGCCCTACACCCTGGTAAACAGTGTATGACCGCTAGATTAGCCTTTACATTGGTTGCCCTACACCCTGGTAAACAGTGTATGACCGCTAGATGAGCCTTTACATTGGTAGCCCTACACCCTGGTAAACAGTGTATGACCGCTAGATGAGCCTTTACATTGGTTGCCCTACACCCTGGTAAACAGTGTATGACCGCTAGATGAGCCTTTACATTGGTTGCCCTACACCCTGGTAAACATGACCGCTAGATGAGCCTTTACATTGGTTGCCCTACACCCTGGTAAACAGTGTATGACCGCTAGATGAGCCTTTACATTGGTTGCCCTACACCCTGGTAAACAGTGTATGACCGCTAGATTAGCCTTTACATTGGTTGCCCTACACCCTGGTAAACAGTGTATGACCGCTAGATGAGCCTTTACATTGGTAGCCCTACACCCTGGTAAACAGTGTATGAGCTAGATTAGCCTTTACATTGGTTGCCCTACACCCTGGTAAACAGTGTATGACCGCTAGATGAGCCTTTACATTGGTTGCCCTACACCCTGGTAAACAGTGTATGACCGCTAGATGAGCCTTTACATTGGTAGCCCTACACCCTGGTAAACAGTGTATGACCGCTAGATGAGCCTTTACATTGGTTGCCCTACACCCTGGTAAACAGTGTATGACCGCTAGATGAGCCTTTACATTGGTTGCCCTACACCCTGGTAAACAGTGTATGACCGCTAGATGAGCCTTTACATTGGTTGCCCTACACCCTGGTAAACAGTGTATGACCGCTAGATGAGCCTTTCCATTGGTAGCCCTACACCCTGGTAAACAGTGTATGACCGCTAGATGAGCCTTTACATTGGTAGCCCTTGGTAAACAGTGTATGACCGCTAGATGAGCCTTTACATTGGTTGCCCTACACCCTGGTAAACAGTGTATGACCGCTAGATGAGCCTTTACATTGGTAGCCCTACACCCTGGTAAACAGTGTATGACCGCTAGATGAGCCTTTACATTGGTTGCCCTACACCCTGGTAAACAGTGTATGACCGCTAGATGAGCCTTTACATTGGTTGCCCTACACCCTGGTAAACAGTGTATGACCGCTAGATGAGCCTTTACATTGGTAGCCCTACACCCTGGTAAACAGTGTATGACCGCTAGATGAGCCTTTACATTGGTTGCCCTACACCCTGGTAAACAGTGTATGACCGCTAGATGAGCCTTTACATTGGTAGCCCTACACCCTGGTAAACAGTGTATGACCGCTAGATGAGCCTTTACATTGGTTGCCCTACACCCTGGTAAACAGTGTATGACCGCTAGATGAGCCTTTACATTGGTTGCCCTACACCCTGGTAAACAGTGTATGACCGCTAGATGAGCCTTTACATTGGTTGCCCTACACCCTGGTAAACAGTGTATGACCGCTAGATGAGCCTTTACATTGGTTGCCCTACACCCTGGTAAACAGTGTATGACCGCTAGATGAGCCTTTACATTGGTTGCCCTACACCCTGGTAAACAGTGTATGACCGCTAGATGAGCCTTTACATTGGTTGCCCTACACCCTGGTAAACAGTGTATGACCGCTAGATGAGCCTTTACATTGGTTGCCCTACACCCTGGTAAACAGTGTATGACCGCTAGATGAGCCTTTACATTGGTAGCCCTACACCCTGGTAAACAGTGTATGACCGCTAGATGAGCCTTTACATTGGTAGCCCTACACCCTGGTAAACAGTGTATGACCGCTAGATGAGCCTTTACATTGGTTGCCCTACACCCTGGTAAACAGTGTATGACCGCTAGATGAGCCTTTACATTGGTTGCCCTACACCTGGTAAACAGTTTATGACCGCTAGATGAGCCTTTACATTGGTAGCCCTACACCCTGGTAAACAGTGTATGACCGCTAGATGAGCCTTTACATTGGTTGCCCTACACCCTGGTAAACAGTGTATGACCGCTAGATGAGCCTTTACATTGGTAGCCCTACACCCTGGTAAACAGTGTATGACCGCTAGATTAGCCTTTACATTGGTTGCCCTACACCCTGGTAAACAGTGTATGACCGCTAGATGAGCCTTTACATTGGTTGCCCTACACCCTGGTAAACAGTGTATGACCGCTAGATGAGCCTTTACATTGGTAGCCCTACACCCTGGTAAACAGTGTATGACCGCTAGATGAGCCTTTACATTGGTTGCCCTACACCCTGGTAAACAGTGTATGACCGCTAGATGACTTTACATTGGTTGCCCTACACCCTGGTAAACAGTGTATGACCGCTAGATGAGCCTTTACATTGGTTGCCCTACACCCTGGTAAACAGTGTATGACCCTAGATTAGCCTTTACATTGGTTGCCCTACACCCTGGTAAACAGTGTATGACCGCTAGATGAGCCTTTACATTGGTAGCCCTACACCCTGGTAAACAGTGTATGACCGCTAGATGAGCCTTTACATTGGTTGCCCTACACCCTGGTAAACAGTGTATGACCGCTAGATGAGCCTTTACATTGGTTGCCCTACACCCTGGTAAACAGTGTATGACCGCTAGATGAGCCTTTACATTGGTTGCCCTACACCCTGGTAAACAGTGTATGACCGCTAGATGAGCCTTTACATTGGTTGCCCTACACCCTGGTAAACAGTGTATGACCGCTAGATTAGCCTTTACATTGGTTGCCCTACACCCTGGTAAACAGTGTATGACCGCTAGATGAGCCTTTACATTGGTAGCCCTACACCCTGGTAAACAGTGTATGACCGCTAGATTAGCCTTTACATTGGTTGCCCTACACCCTGGTAAACAGTGTATGACCGCTAGATGAGCCTTTACATTGGTTGCCCTACACCCTGGTAAACAGTGTATGACCGCTAGATGAGCCTTTACATTGGTAGCCCTACACCCTGGTAAACAGTGTATGACCGCTAGATGAGCCTTTACATTGGTTGCCCTACACCCTGGTAAACAGTGTATGACCGCTAGATGAGCCTTTACATTGGTTGCCCTACACCCTGGTAAACAGTGTATGACCGCTAGATGAGCCTTTACATTGGTTGCCCTACACCCTGGTAAACAGTGTATGACCGCTAGATGAGCCTTTACATTGGTTGCCCTACACCCTGGTAAACAGTGTATGACCGCTAGATGAGCCTTTACATTGGTTGCCCTACACCCTGGTAAACAGTGTATGACCGCTAGATGAGCCTTTACATTGGTAGCCCTACACCCTGGTAAACAGTGTATGACCGCTAGATGAGCCTTTACATTGGTTGCCCTACACCCTGGTAAACAGTGTATGACCGCTAGATGAGCCTTTACATTGGTAGCCCTACACCCTGGTAAACAGTGTATGACCGCTAGATGAGCCTTTACATTGGTTGCCCTACACCCTGGTAAACAGTGTGGCGACCGCTAGATTGTGCCCTACACCCTGGTAAACAGTGTATGACCGCTAGATGAGCCTTTACATTGGTTGCCCTACACCCTGGTAAACAGTGTATGACCGCTAGATGAGCCTTTACATTGGTTGCCCTACACCCTGGTAAACAGTGTATGACCGCTAGATGAGCCTTTACATTGGTTGCCCTACACCCTGGTAAACAGTGTATGACCGCTAGATGAGCCTTTACATTGGTTGCCCTACACCCTGGTAAACAGTGTATGACCGCTAGATGAGCCTTTACATTGGTTGCCCTACACCCTGGTAAACAGTGTATGACCGCTAGATGAGCCTTTACATTGGTTGCCCTACACCCTGGTAAACAGTGTATGACCGCTAGATGAGCCTTTACATTGGTTGCCCTACACCCTGGTAAACAGTGTATGACCGCTAGATGAGCCTTTACATTGGTTGCCCTACACCCTGGTAAACAGTGTATGACCGCTAGATGAGCCTTTACATTGGTAGCCCTACACCCTGGTAAACAGTGTATGACCGCTAGATGAGCCTTTACATTGGTAGCCCTACACCCTGGTAAACAGTGTATGACCGCTAGATGAGCCTTTACATTGGTTGCCCTACACCCTGGTAAACAGTGTATGACCGCTAGATGAGCCTTTACATTGGTTGCCCTACACCCTGGTAAACAGTGTATGACCCTGTAAACAGTGTATGACCGCTAGATGAGCCTTTACATTGGTTGCCCTACACCCTGGTAAACAGTGTATGACCGCTAGATGAGCCTTTACATTGGTAGCCCTACACCCTGGTAAACAGTGTATGACCGCTAGATGAGCCTTTACATTGGTAGCCCTACACCCTGGTAAACAGTGTATGACCGCTAGATGAGCCTTTACATTGGTTGCCCTACACCCTGGTAAACAGTGTATGACCGCTAGATGAGCCTTTACATTGGTAGCCCTACACCCTGGTAAACAGTGTATGACCGCTAGATGAGCCTTTACATTGGTTGCCCTACACCCTGGTAAACAGTGTATGACCGCTAGATGAGCCTTTACATTGGTTGCCCTACACCCTGGTAAACAGTGTATGACCGCTAGATGAGCCTTTACATTGGTTGCCCTACACCCTGGTAAACAGTGTATGAAGTCCAATATCGTAGTCCAATAATATTGTCACATGCTGGGACATTTTATTTAACTAGTCAAGTCAGTTAAGACCAAATTCTTACTTACAATGATGGCCTAAAGGGGAACAGTGGGGTTAACTGCCTTGTTCAAAGGCAGAGCAACACATTTTTACCTTGTCAGCTCAGGGATTCGATCCAGCAACCTTTCAGCCCAACGTTCTAACCACTAGGCTACCTGGTCTTGTCTGCTGATTACAGTGGAACTGACGCTGTGAGTACCCGAGGCACTAGGCAGGGTAGCCTAGTGGTTAGAGGGGAGGGTCGGCTCGTAGCCTAGTGGTTAGAGGGGAGGGGCGGCAGGGTAGCCTAGTGGTTAGAGTGGAGGGGCGGCAGGGTAGCCTAGTGGTTAGAGGGGAGGGGCGGCAGGGTAGCCTAGTGGTTAGAGTGGAGGGGCGGCAGGGTAGCCTAGTGGTTAGAGTGGAGGGGCGGCAGGGTAGCCTAGTGGTTAGAGGGAGGGGCGGCAGGGTAGCCTAGTGGTTAGAGGGGAGGGGTGGCAGGGTAGCCTAGTGGTTAGAGTGGAGGGGCGGCAGGGTAGCCTAGTGGTTAGAGGGGAGGGGCGGCAGGGTAGCCTAGTGGTTAGAGTGGAGGGGCGGCAGGGTAGCCTAGTGGTTAGAGTGGAGGGGCGGCAGGGTAGCCTAGTGGTTAGAGTGGAGGGGCGGCAGGGTAGCCTAGTGGTTAGAGTGGAGGGGCGGCAGGGTAGCCTAGTGGTTAGAGTGGAGGGGCGGCAGGGTAGCCTAGTGGTTAGAGGGGAGGGGCGGCAGGGTCATGTGGCATGTGATTGTGACATGTGTTGATATCATTGATATATATTATAACACATCAGGCCTTTTAATATATTATAACACATCAGGCCTTTTAATATATTATAACACATCAGGCCTTTTAATATATTATAACACATCTGTCATGTTTTGTCATATATTGTCTTGTCCTTGTGCCTTCCCTTCTGTTCGTTTCCCCCTGCTGGTCTTATTAGGTTCGTTCCCTTTTTCTATCCCCTCTCTCTCCCCTCCCTCTCTCTCTTCTCTCTTTCGTTCCGTTCCTGCTCCCAGCTGTTCCTCATTCTCCTAACTCACTCATTTACTCTTTTCACACCTGTTCCCTATTTTGCCCTCTGATTAGAGCCCTATTTCTCCCCTTGTTTTCCGCTTCTGTCCTTGTCGGATCCTTGTATGATGTTCGCTGTGCTGTGTCTTTGTCTCGCCCTGTCGTGTCTTGTCTCCTTCAGATGCTGCGTGTGAGCAGGTGTCTGAGTCCGCTACGGTCGGTGCCTTCCCGAGGCAACCTACAGTTAATGGTCGAGTCTCCAGTCTGTCCTCGTCACTACGAGTGGATTTAAGTTTTTATGTTTTGTTTTCTGCTCTGATTGTCCAGGAGTATTGCTTATATCCTTTACTGGAATAAAGACCCTGTTTTCGCCAAGTCGCTTTTGGGTCCTCATTCACCTGCATAACAACATCAGGCCTTTTAATATATTATAACCCATCAGGCCTTTTAATATATTATAACACATCAGGCCTTTTAATATATTATAACCCATCAGGCCTTTTAATATATTATAACACATCAGGCCTTTTAATATATTATAACACATAACACATCAGACCTTTTAATATATTATAACACATCAGGCCTTTTAATATATTATAACACATCAGGCCTTTTAATACATTATAACACATCAGGCCTTTTAATATATTATAACACATCAGGCCTTTTAATACATTATAACACATCAGGCCTTTTAATACATTATAACACATCAGGCCTTTTAATATATTATAACACATCAGGCCTTTTAATATATTATAACACATCAGGCCTTTTAATACATTATAACACATCAGGCCTTTTAATACATTATAACACATCAGGCCTTTTAATATATTACAACACATCAGGCCTTTTAATATATTATAACACATCAGGCCTTTTAATATATTATAACACATCAGGCCTTTTAATACATTATAACACATCAGGCCTTTTAATACATTATAACACATCAGGCCTTTTAATATATTATAACACATCAGGCCTTTTAATACATTATAACACATCAGGCCTTTTAATATATTATAACACATCAGGCCTTTTAATATATTATAACACATCAGGCCTTTTAATATATTATAACACATCAGGCCTTTTAATACATTATAACACATCAGGCCTTTTAATATATTATAACACATCAGGCCTTTTAATATATTATAACACATCAGGCCTTTTAATACATTATAACACATCAGGCCTTTTAATATATTATAACACATCAGGCCTTTTAATATATTATAACACATCAGGCCTTTTAATACATTATAACACATCAGGCCTTTTAATATATTATAACACATCAGGCCTTTTAATATATTATAACACATCAGGCCTTTTAATACATTATAACACATCAGGCCTTTTAATACATTACAACACATCAGGCCTTTTAATATATTATAACACATCAGGCCTTTTAATATATTATAACACATCAGGCCTTTTAATATATTATAACACATCAGGCCTTTTAATATATTATAACACATCAGGCCTTTTAATACATTACAACACATCAGGCCTTTTAATATATTATAACACATCAGGCCTTTTAATATATTATAACACATCAGGCCTTTTAATACATTACAACACATCAGGCCTTTTAATATATTATAACACATCAGGCCTTTTAATACATTATAACACATCAGGCCTTTTAATACATTATAACACATCAGGCCTTTTAATATATTATAACACATCAGGCCTTTTAATACATTATAACACATCAGGCCTTTTAATATATTATAACACATCAGGCCTTTTAATACATTATAACACATCAGGCCTTTTAATACATTATAACACATCAGGCCTTTTAATACATTATAACACATCAGGCCTTTTAATATATTATAACACATCAGGCCTTTTAATATATTATAACACATCAGGCCTTTTAATACATTATAACACATCAGGCCTTTTAATATATTATAACACATCAGGCCTTTTAATATATTATAACACATCAGGCCTTTTAATACATTATAACACATCAGGCCTTTTAATACATTATAACACATCAGGCCTTTTAATACATTACAACACATCAGAGAGACACACACACACACACACACACACACACACACACACACACACACACACACACACACACACACACACACACACACACACACACACACACACACACACACACACACACACACACACACACACACACACTGACCATGACACCAAGGTTCTTGTGGTCAAGGGAAATGTTTAAACATTTAATCATGAGCTATTTCAAAATGATTTGGCTGCTGTACCCTGGGAGCTGATTTATCTAGAGGATGATTTAAATCACACTACAGAATGTTTTATTTATTTGCTCACTGAGGTAATGGACCATCGTGCATCAGTAAGAAAGAGAACAGTTGGTGCTCGTCCATCTCAATGGTTTGATGATGAATTGTCAAGTTCTGACCTTAGTTCTTTTGTCATGTCTTTGTTTTAGTATGGTCAGGGCGTGAGTTGGGTGGGTTGTCTATGTTCCGTTTTCAATGTTGTGGTTTTGTGTTTGGCCTGGTATGGTTCTCAATCAGAGGCAGGTGTCGTTCGTTGTCTCTGATTGAGAATCATACTTAGGTAGCCTTTTCCCACTTGTGTTTTGTGGGTGATTGTTTTCTGTTATGTGTCTGCCACCTTACAGAACTGTTTCGTTTCGTTCTCCTTTGTTGTTTTGTTTAGTGTTCTCTGTTTAATAAATATAATGATGAACACTTACCACGCTGCGCTTTCGTCCTCACCTCATTCCAACGACGAGCGTCACATGAATTCTCAAAGAAACATGGCAAAGTCTTAGCAGCCAAATCTGAACAAGAAAATTGATGAACAGAATATATAACTTTAATAATAATAATAATAATAATAATATAATAATAATAATAATAATAATAATAATAATAATAATAATAATAAATAGGGTAGCTAACTTTACGTAATTATGCTTATTATTATTATTATTATTATAAATAAATTGAATCGTAAGAAAATAAAACGTTATTTTAGAACAATGCTTTTAGTGATTCTAAAAAGGTATGGAACACAGTTAAACAAAGGGACGCACAGCCGCAAGCTGCCCAGTGATACGAGCTAAATCACTTCCATGATCGCTTCGAGGCAAGCAACACTGAGGCATGCATGAGAGCATCCGCTGTTCCGGACGACTTAAACAGGTCAACATGCACAAGGCTGCGGGGCCAGACGGATTACCAGGACGTGTGCTCCGGGCATGTGCTGACCAACTGGCAGGTGTCGTCACTAACATTTTCAACATGTCCCTGATTGAGTCTGTAATACCAACATGTTTCAAGCAGACCACCATAGTCCCTGTGCCCAAGAACACTAAGGCAACCTGCCTAAATGACTACAGACATGTAGCGCTCATGTCCGTAGCCATTAAGTGCTTTGAAAGGCTGGTAATGGCTCACATCAACACCATTATCCCAGAAACCCTAGACCCACTCCAATTTGCATACCGCCCTAACAGATCCACAGATGATGCAATCTCTATTGCACTCCACACTGCCCTTTCCCACCTGGACAAAAGGAACACCTATGTGAGAATGCTGTTCATTGACTACAGCTCAGCGTTCAACACCATAGTGCCCTCAAAGCCCATCACTAAGCTAAGGATCCTGGGACTAAACACTCCCTCTGCAACTGGAACCTGGACTTCCTGACTGGCCGCCCCCAGGTGGTGAGGGTAGGTAGCAACACATCTGCCATGCTGATCCTCAACACTGGAGCTCCCCAGGGGTGCGTGCTCAGTCCCCTCCTGTACTCCCTGTTCACCAACGACTGCATGGCCAGGCACGACTCCAACACCATCATTAAGTTTTCTTGATGACACAACAGTGGTAGGCCTGATCACCGACAACGGCGAGACAGCCTATAGGGAGGAGGTCAGAGACCTGGCCGGGTGGTGCCAGAATAACAACCTATCCCTCAACGTAACCAAGACTAAGGAGATGATTGTGGACTACAGGGAAAGGAGGTCCGAGCATTCTCATCGACAGGGCTGTAGTGGAGCAGGTTGAGAGCTTCAAGTTTCTTGGTGTCCACATCAACAACAAACTATAATGGCCCAAACACACCAAGACAGTCGTAAAGAGGGCACGAAAAAGCCTATTCCTCCTCAGGAAACTAAAAATATTTGGCATGGGTCCTGAGATCCTCAAAGGGTTCTAGAGCTGCAACATCGAGAGCATCCTGACTGGTTGCATCACTGCCTGGTACGGCAGTTGCTCGGCCTCCGACAATTCTACTCTCCTCTATTCTACTATATTCTACTGTATTCTACTGTGTTCTACTCTATTCTACTGTGTTCTACTCTATTCTACTGTATTCTACTGTATTATACTGTGTTCTACTCTATTCTACTGTATTCTACTGTATTCTACTGTATTCTACTGTATTCTACTGTGTTCTACTCTATTCTACTGTATTCTACTGTATTCTACTGTATTCTACTGTATTCTCCTGTATTCTACTGTATTCTCCTGTATTCTACTCTATTCTACTGTATTCTACTCTATTATACTGTATTCTACTATATTCTACTGTATTGTACTGTATTCTACTCTATTCTACTGTATTCTACTGTGTTCTACTCTATTCTACTGTATTCTACTGTATTCTACTCTATTCTACTGTATTCTACTATGTTCTACTGTATTCTACTGTATTCTACTGTATTCTACTGTGTTCTACTCTATTCTACTGTATTCTACTGTGTTCTACTGTATTCTACTCTACTATACTCCATTCCGTTCCATCTCATATTGCACAAATGAACAGCTAACTTGGTTTCACGGCACAACGCCTCTCCCCTATTTTACCCAGATAGTTTGTGTGTGTATTGGTATTGATGTGTAGGGTACGTGTGCCTTTTTACATTTATTTTGTTATTAAATTAGTTCTGTCCTTGAGCTGTTCTTGTCTATTAATGTTCTGTATTATGTTTCATATTTTGTGTGGACCACAGGAAGAGTAGCTGCTGCCTTTGCAGCTAATGGGGATAATAATTAAATAATTAAATAATAATGAAATACCAACACATATTATATTCTACTCTACTCTACCCTACCCTACTCTACTCTACTCTACTCTACTCTACTCTACCCTACTCTACTCTACTATACCCTACTCTACTCTACCCTACCCTACTCTACTCTACTCTACTCTACTCTACTCTACTCTACTCTACTCTACTCTACTCTACTATGCCCTACTCTACTCTACTCTACCCTACTCTACCCTACTCTACTCTACTCTACTATACCCTACTCTACCCTACTCTACTCTACTCTACTCTACTCTACTCTACTCTACTCTACCCTACTCTACTCTACTCTACTCTACTCTACTCTACCCTACTCTACTCTACTCTACTCTACTCTACTCTACTCTACTCTACTCTACTCTACTCTACCCTACTCTACTCTACTCTACTCTACTCTACCCTACTCTACTCTACTCTACTCTACTCTACTACTCTACTCTACTCTACTCTACTCTACCCTACTCTACTCTACTCTACTCTACTCTACTCTACTCTACCCTACCCTACCCTACCCTACCCTACTCTACTCTACTCTACTCTACTCTACTCTACTCTACTCTACTCTACTCTACTCTACTCCACCCTACTCTACTCTACTCTACTCTACTCTACTCTACCCTACTCTACTCTACTCTACCCTACTCTACTCTACTCCACCCTACCCTACTCTACTCTACCCTACCCTATCCTACGCTACGCTACCCTACTCTACTCTACCCTAATGTACTCTATCCTACTCTACTCTACTTTATCCTACTCTACTCTACCCTACTCTACTCTACTCTACTCTATCCTACCCTACCCTACCCTATCCTACCCTACCCTACCCTACCCTACCCTACCCTACCCTGCCCTACCCTACTCTACTCTATCTACTCTATATCTACTCTATCTACTCTATCTACTCTATCCCACTCTATTCTACTATATTCTATTCTGTTCTACTCTAGTGTGTGTGTGTGGACTTATTGAACTATATTAAACAAACAATAATTTGACCAACTGAACTACCATTGCTTTTATACATAGTCACAGCTCTAGGATCACTATTACCCCCCCACACACACACACACACACACACAATCTACCATAGAGATATTCAAACTGATCTTAGATCAGTTATAGTGCCCACTACTCCCAAATTATTACCCTGGCTGTCCATCTATCCCAGAATCCCTAGCTGAGCTGCGTCTCTGATAGTCTAAGTCTACTGGTGAAGAGAGACTCTGATGCTGTAGCAGGATCACAACCAAGAAGAAGCAACCGCGACTAAACTACAACCACGGATATTTTGCTCACGCAGTACCGGACGGACAGAGAAGGCACTACACCGGTAATGACATTACTATACATTTGACCGGATACTTTTTTCTACTCTGTTGATGTCAAACCGATTGGAAGGAATATTGTCTGGTATGTTGTGAATATTTGTGTTGGTCCTTTTTTTTTGCATGTCAAGAAGACGAAGGATTCCTGACCACATCACCCGAAGTCAGAATGACAGCAAACTGGCATGAAAATGGTTTTCTGTTTTGTAAAAACTAGTCATGCGGCATGGCTAAAACGACATGGTAGATGTTTTTTACGTGTTTGGTATAACCTTTCTGGCGCGCTATATTGTAACTTAGCAGTGTGCGCAACATTGTAAGGGTTGCTTCGCTAATTGATCTCGTAGTCTGTAGAATTTCATTTACGACATTGTTATGCTTCTTCGGTGTATGTTGACTTTGCGAAAAGCACTTGTCAAAACGTTAAGCCTGATACTTCATCAAATCATCTTCCCGAAAAAAACATGTTTAGGTAGGAGAGGGGTAGTATATTGTTTTGGGGCAAGGTTATTCGTCATTGATGTCAACTACATATTATGTCGAATAAACTACTGCCATGGAGATCCTATTAAATTACCAGAGCGGTTATGTCGGTAACCAGTTTATAATAGCCAATATATCACCGCTAAGTCCAATATCCAGGCACTCCGCATTGCGTCGTGCATAAGAACAGCCCATAGCTGTGCTATATTGACCATATACCACACCCCCCTCCCCCTCGGACCTTATTGCATTATTTTATTATTCCATGTGGTTGGAAAGACAACAGATACACATGTATCAGATAACTGAAGTGAACAACAAACCTGATGTAGCATCTACACAGGACTATGTCTCTGGTACAGCAAGGTAGTCAAGAGACATTACATATACCATACCGTTCAAAAGTTTGGGGTCACTTAGTTTGCGGTTCTTGTTTTTTGAAAGAAAAGCACATTTCTTGTCCATTATAATAACATCAAATTGATCAGAAATACAGTGTAGACATTGTTAATGTTGTAAATGACTATTGTAGCTGGAAACTGCAGATTTTTTTAATCAAATATCTACATTAGCATACAGAGGCCCATTATCAGCAATCATCACTCCTGTGTTCCAATGGCACTTTGTGTTAGCTAATCCAGTTTTAAAAGGCTAATTGATCATAAGAAGACCCTTTTGCAATTATGTTAGCACAACTGAAAACTGTTGTCCTGATTACAGAAGTAATAAAACTGGCCTTATTTAGACAAGTTGAGTATCTGGAGCATCAACATTTGTGGGTTCGATTACAGGCTGAAAATGGCCAGTAACAAAGACTTTCTTCTGAAACTCGTCAGTCTATTCTTGTTCTGAGAAATGAAGGATATTCCATGCGAATTTCTAGGCAGAGTTGCAAAGAAAAAGCCATTTCTCAGACTGGCCAATAAAAAGAAAAGATTAAGATGGGCGAAAGAACACAGACACTGGACAGAGGAACTCTGCCTAGAAGGCCAGCATCCCGGAGTCGCCTCTTCACTGTTGACGTTGAGACTGGACAGAGGAACTCTGCCTAGAAGGCCAGCATCCCGGAGTCGCCTCTTCACTGTTGACGTTGAGACTGGACAGAGGAACTCTGCCTAGAAGGCCAGCATCCCGGAGTCGCCTCTTCACTGTTGACGTTGAGACTGGACAGAGGAACTCTGCCTCGAAGGCCAGCATCCCGGAGTCGCCTCTTCACTGTTGACGTTGAGAGTGGACAGAGGAACTCTGACTAGAAGGCCAGCATCCAGGAGTCGCCTCTTCACTGTTGACGTTGAGACTGGACAGAGGAACTCTGACTAGAAGGCCAGCATCCCGGAGTGGTCTCTTCACTGTTGACGTTGAGACTGGACAGAGGAACTCTGACTAGAAGGCCAGCATCCCGGAGTGGCCTCTTCACTGTTGATGTTGAGACTGGACAGAGGAACTCTGCCTAGAAGGCCAGCATCCCAGAGTGGCCTCTTCACTGTTGACGTTGAGACTGGACAGAGGAACTCTGCCTAGAAGGCCAGCATCCCGGAGTCACCTCTTCACTGTTGATGTTGAGACTGGACAGAGGAACTCTGCCTAGAAGGCCAGCATCCCGGAGTCGCCTCTTCACTGTTGACGTTGAGACTGGACAGAGGAACTCTGCCTAGAAGGCCAGCATCCCAGAGTCGCCTCTTCACTGTTGACGTTGAGACTGGACAGAGGAACTCTGCCTAGAAGGTCAGCATCCCGGAGTCGCCTCTTCACTGTTGATGTTGAGACTGGACAGAGGAACTCTGCCTAGAAGGCCAGCATCCCGGAGTCACCTCTTCACTGTTGACGTTGAGACTGGACAGAGGAACTCTGCCTAGAAGGCCAGCATCCCGGAGTCACCTCTTCACTGTTGACGTTGAGACTGGACAGAGGAACTCTGCCTAGAAGGCCAGCATCCCGGAGTCAACTCTTCACTGTTGACGTTGAGACTGGACAGAGGAACTCTGCCTAGAAGGCCAGCATCCCGGAGTCTCCTCTTCACTGTTGACGTTGAGACTGGACAGAGGAACTCTGCCTAGATGGCCAGCATCCCGGAGTCTCCTCTTCACTGTTGACGTTGAGACTGGACAAAGGAACTCTGCCTAGATGGCCAGCATCCCGGAGTCTCCTCTTCACTGTTGACGTTGAGACTGGACAAAGGAACTCTGCATAGAAGGCCAGTATCCCAAAATAGCACAGTTGTAAAATGGCACCATTATTTAGTTTAAACCATTTAACTTAAACATGTAAATATGCTATTTATTTATTTTAATTCATCCTTTACAGTTGTTCATGCACAGGTGCTTTTGTTTCGGAATACAGCCAATCATTTCACCTGTGACCTGATTGGTTATATTATTATCCTTTTGGATTCTACTTTGTCAAAGGAAGCTTTAATTGGACTTTATTAATTACTAATTACTTAATTACTCTATTACTAACCGAATCTACAAATAAAGTTGATAAAAATGGATTCAACTGTAATGTTTGTATTGTAAGGGAAACTAAATCAGGCTCTAGGTCTATATTTCTTCTAAGACTGTGTAGGATTATACAAAAACATATCCGTGACTCTATCTAAACATAACTATTGTTATTATTTATTTATATAGTTTCACAAATATTTATTTTAAATCTAGTAATTCATCTGTACTCTATTCAATCTAGTAATCCATCTGTACTCTATTCAATCTAGTAATTCATCTGTACTCTATTCAATCTAGTAATTCATCTGTACTCTATTCAATCTAGTAATTCATCTGTACTCTATTCAATCTAGTAATCCATCTGTACTCTATTCAATCTAGGATTCCATCTGTACTCTATTAAATGTCAATATTGGGATTCTTGAGGTCAATTTGCAGTGTACAAATTATTTATAACTACAGTGCATTTGGAAAATATTCAAACCCCTTGACTTTTTCCAAATTTGGTTACGGCCTTATTCTAAAATGGATTAAAATGTTGTTTATTTTCTTGTCGTCTATATACACACAATACCCCACAATGACAAATCAAAAACTGGTTTTTAGAAATGTTTGCATATTTACTAGAAATAAAAAACTATATATATATATATATATATATATATATATATATATATATAACATTTACATAAGTATTCAGACCCTTTACTCAGTACTTTGTTGAAGCACCTTTGTCAGCAATTACAGCCTCGAGTCTTCTTGGGTATGACGCTACAAGCTTGGAACACCTGTATTTGGGGAGTTTCTCCCATTCTTCTCTGCTGATCCTCTCAAGCTCTGTCAGGTTGGATGGGGAGCGTTGCTGCACAGCTATTTTCAGGTCTCTCCAGAGATGTTCAATTTGGTTCAAATCCGGGCTCTGGCTGGGCCACTCAAGGACATTCAGAGATTTGTCCCAAAGCCACTCCTGCGTTGTCTTGTCCATGTGATTAGGGTCGTTGTCCTGTTGGAATGTGAACCTTCGCCCTCAGTCTGAGGTCCTGAGCTCTCTGGAGCAGGTTTTCATCAAGGATATCTCTGTATTTTGCTCCGTTCATCTTTCCCTCAATCCTGACTAGTCTCCCAGTCCCTGCCGCTGAAACGCATCCCACAGCATGATGCTGCCACCACCATGCTTCATCGTAGGGATGGTGCCAGGTTTCCTCCAGATGTGACGTTTGGCATTCAGGCCAAAGAGTTCAATTTTGGTTTAATCCGACCAGAGAATCTTGTTCCTCGTGGTCTGAGAGTCCTTTAAGTTCCTTTTGGCAAACTCCAAGCATGCTGTCATGTACCTTTTACTGAGGAGTGGCTTCCATCTTGCCACTCTACCATAAAGGCCTGATTGGTGGAGTGCTGCAGAGATGGTTGTCCTTCTGGAAGGTTCTCCCATCTCCGCAGAGGAACTCTTGAGCTCTGTCAGAGTGACCATCGGGTTCTTGGTCACCTCCCTGACCAAAGCCCTTCTCCCCCAATTGCTCAGTTTGGCTGGGCGGCCAGCTCTAGGAAGAGTCTTGGTGGTTCCAAACTTCTTCCATTTAAGAATGATGGAGGCCACTGTGTTCTTGGGGACCTTCAATGCTGCAGACATTTGTTGGTACCCTTCCCCAGATCTGTGCCTCGACACAATCCTGTCTCGGAGCTCTAAGGACAATTCCTTCGACCTCATGGCTTGTTTTTGCTCTGACATGTACTGTCAACTGTGGGATCTTACATAGCCAGGTGTGTGTCTTTCCAAATCAGGTCAATTGAATTTACCACAGGTGGACTCCAATCAAGTAGAAAAAACGTCAAGGAAATTTTATAGCATTACTTATAATCTATTTGTCAGCTTTGTTACTTTATTTGTTGTGAAAGGGTTCGTAAGCATTTCACGGTTAAGTCTATACTTGTTGTATTCGGGTGCATGCGACAAATAACATTTGGTTTGATTTAGTAGTCAGTGATAATGGCTCTGAGCTTCCACTGCTCTCACTGGTTTAGGAATGGTGGGTGGCTCTGTAAATCCCCCACAAACAAACTGTCTCTCTCTCTGTCTCTGTCTCGCTGTCTCGCTGTCTCTCTCTCTCTCTCTCTCTCTCTCTCTCTCTCTCTCTCTCTCTCTCTCTCTGTGTGTCTCTGTCTCGCTGTCTCTCTCTCTCTCTCTCTCTCTCTCTCTCTCTGTGTCTCTGTCTCGCTGTCTCTCTCTCTCTCTCTGTGTCTGTCTCGCTGTCTCTCTCTCTCTCTCTCTGTCTCTGTCTCGCTGTCTCTGTCTCTCTCTGTCTCTCTCTCTCTCTCTCTCTCTCTCTCTCTCTCTCTCTCTCTCTCTCTCTGTCTCTGTCTCGCTGTCTCTCTCTCTCTCTCTCTCTCTCTCTCTCTCTGTCTCTGTCTCGCTGTCTCTCTGTCTCTCTCTCTTTTCCAGTGTGATTGGCCATGATGACTGAATCAGGAGCGGACTCTGAGCCCAAGCAGCAGAAGGAGAAAGGAGGAAAGGCAGTTGAACACTTCCCAGCTGCCACTGGACACAGTACACCAGCCAGAAATAACCAGGTGAGCCTTCCACGTGCATTCATATTCAGCTGCAGTACAGTTTGACTTGAGCCCATTGGGGGAGCTCGGAATTTCTGGGTTGACAACTTTTCAGCCATAAAATATAGTGGTTCCTACTTTAAAAGTTGCATGCTTACACCGCGGGACATAGAGGTACCCTGCATCACTGCATCATTGCTTCAGACCGCCACAAGGGGGATTTAGAGCATTATGCATTTGGGCCCCAAGGTTTTTATATGACCAATCATATCGAGTGATTCCAATGACAAATTTGACACTGTCCCTGGTGACTTTAGCAAATATGGCTGACAAAACATTACGAGGAAGCAAATGTAGTTATAACGTCATAACGAGTCAAGCTAAAAAAAAAGTACAATTGAGAGGAATATTTTAGTTAATGTGGAGACAAATGATTGTGCATATTTGTTTGTAATGTAATTAATTTACAAAAATCACGGTTTAGCAGGTTTTTCCCTTTTTTGCCATATCCAATACCAGGTGTATCAAACTAATTCATTATAGCAAGCAGGGAGCAGAACCCTCAACATTGCCCCGAAGTCCAGCACGCTAACAACTGTGCCCAAATGTATTAATTGGGGTTGGGGCCGATTGTGGCTAAAAACACTTTATCAATTGGAATCTTTAACGTGAAAGGGGGAAAGGTATTATTATTAGTTTTTCACAGGCGTAGCAGGATTCTGCAAACAATGTTTGATGAGGATGGGCTATTAGCTGAACAATAGACTATTCAACCTTTACTAAAGAATTGTCTAATAGCTGAGCTACAGTTGAAGTAGGAAGTTTACATACATCTTAGCCAAATATATAACTCAGTTTTTCACAACTCCTGACATTTACTCCTAATAAAATTTCCCTGTTTTAGGTCAGTTAGGATCACCACTTTATTTTAAGAATGTGAAATGTCAGAATGATAGTAGAGAGGATGATTTATTTCAGCTTTTATTTCTTTCATCACATTCCCAGTGGGTCAGAAGTTTACATACACTCAATTAGTATTTGGTAGCATTGCCTTTAAATTGTTTAACTTGGGTCAAACGTTTTTGGTAGACTTCCACAAGCTTCCCACAATAAGTTGGGTGAATTTTGGCCCATTCTTCCTGACAGAGCTGATGTAACTGAGTCAGGTTTGTAGGCCTCCTTGCTCCCACACAATTGTTCAGTTCTGCTGACAAATGTTCTATAGGATTGAGGTCAGGGCTTTGTGATGGCCACTCCAATACCTTGACTTTGTTGTTCTTAAGCCATTTTGCCACACCATTGGAAGTATGCTTGGGGTCCTTGTCCATTTGTAAGACCCATTTGCGACCAAGCTTTAACTTCCTGACTGATGTCTTGAGATGTTGCTTCAATTTTCCTTCCTCATGATGCCATCTATTTTGTGAAGTGCATCAGTCCCTCCTGCAGCAAAGCACCCCCACAACATGATGCTGCCACCCCCATGCTTCACGGTTGGGATGGTGTTCTTCGGCTTGCAAGCCTCCCCCTTTTCCTCCAAACATGACAATGGTCATTATGGCCAACAGTTCTATATTTGTTTCATAAGGCCAGAGGACATTTCACCAAAAAGTACGATCTTTGTCCCCATGTGCAGTTACAAACCGTAGTCTGGCTTTTTTATGGTGGGTTTTGGAGCAGTGGCTTCTTCCTTGCTAAGCGGCCTTTTTGATTTGCACTTTTCGCACCACAGTACGTTCATCTCTAGGAGACAGAACGCGTCTCCTTCCTGAGAGGTATGACGGCTGCGTGGTGTTTATACTTGCATACTATTGTTTGTACAGATGACCGTGGTACCTTCAGGCGTTTGGAAATTGCTCCCTAGGTTGAACCAGACTTGTGGAGATCTACAAATGTTCTTGGCAGATTTATTTTGATTTTCCCATGATGTCAAGCAAAGAGGCACTGAGTTTGAAGGTAGGCCTTGAAATACATCCACAGCTACACCTCCAATTGACTCAACTGATGTCAATTAGCCTATCAGAAGCTTCTAAAGCTTCTAAAGCTATGACATCATTTTCTGTAATTTTCCAAGCTGTTTAAAGGCATAGTCAACTTAGTGTATGTAAACTTCTGACCCACTGGAATTGTGATACAGTGAATTATAAGTGAAATAATCTGTCTGTGAACAATTGTTGGAAAAATTAGATGTCCTAACCAACTTGCCAAACCTATAGTTTGTTAACAAGAAATTTGTGGAGTGGTTGAAAAAAAAGAGTTTTAATGACTTCAATCTAAGTGTATGTAATCGTTTTGAGAACGACACAAATATACATTTTCACAGCTTGTATGATGGCAATTCGCTCCAGAATACTCCAGAATACTCCAGAATACTCCAGAATGTTATGAAGAGTGATCAGATGAATTGCAATTGATTGCAAAGTCCCTCTTTGCCATGCAAATGAACTGAATCCCCTAAAAAAATATTTCCACTGCATTTCAGCCCTGCCACAAAAGGACCAAAGGACCAGCTGACATCATGTCAGTGATTCTCTCGTTAACACAGGTGTGAGTGTTGACGAGGACAAGGCTGGAGATCACTCTGTCATGCTGATTGAGTTCGAATAACAAACTAACAGACTGGAAGCTTCAAAAGGAGGGTGGTGCTTGGAATCATTGTTCTTCCTCTGTCAACCATGGTTACCTGAAAGGAAACACGTACCGTCATCATTACTTTGCACAAAAAGGGCTTCACAGCCAAGGATATTGCTGCCGGTAAGAATGCACCGAAATCAACCATTTATCGGAGCATCAAGAACTTCAAGGAGAGCGGTTCAATTGTTGTGAAGAAAGCTTCAGGGCGCCCAAGAAAGTCCAGCAAGCACCAGGACCGTCTCCTAAAGTTGATTCAGCTGCAGGATCAGGGCACCACCAGTACAGAGCTTGCTCAGGAATGGCAGCAGGCAGGTGTAAGGGCATCTGCACGCACAGTGAGGCGAAGACCTTTGGAGGATGGCCTGGTGTCAAGAAGGGCAGCAAAGAAGCCACTTCTCTCCAGGAAAAACATCAGGGACACACTGATATTCTGCAAAAGGTACAGAGATTGGACTGCGGAGGACTGGGGTAAAGTCATTTTCTCTGATGAATCCCCTTTCCGATTGTTTGGGGCATCCGTAAAAAAGCTTGTCCGGAGAAGACAAGGTGAGCGCTACCATCAGTCCCGTGTCATGCCAACAGTAAAGCATCCTGAGACCATTCATGTGTGGGGTTGCTTCTTAGCCAAGGGAGTGGGCTCACTCACAATTCTTCCTAAGAACACAGTGATTAATAAAAAATGGTACCAACACATCCTCTGAGAGCAACTTCTCCCAACCATCCAGGAACTCCAAGCATTGATTATGCAAGAACGGGCTGCCATCAGTCAGGATGTGGCCCAGAAGTTAATTGACAGCATGCCAGGGTGGACTGCAGAGGTCTTGAAAAATGAAGGGTCAACACTGCAAATATTGACTCTTTGCATCAACTTCATGTAATTGTCAATAAAAGCCTTTGACACTTATGAAATGCTTGTAATTATACTCCAGTATTCCATAGTAACATCTGACAAAAATATCTAAACACTCTGAAGCAGCAAACTTTGTGGATATTAATATTTGTGTCATTCTCAAAGCTTTTGGCCACGACTGTACACACTTTATTGAATATTTATGAAATGCATATTGTTATATTTGGTAATGCCAATACGGAACACTATTCAAATGCTCCTCAAAGATGCCCTCTGGTGGTCAAACGAGCAATAACAGGAGCAGTAACAGAAGAAATGGCAGAGAATTGAATGACGAGACACAGTGTGCTGCAGTAGCACTCAGGGTGTGCTGCAGCATAATATATATAATATATATAATAATATATAATAATAATATATAATAATATATATATGCATGACTCAACTTTTAAAGGAGGAACCATTGTATATTATATTGGATTGAGAACGTTGACTTTATAATACTGGTGGATTGAGAACGTTGACTTTATAATACTGGTGGATTGAGAACGTTGACTTTATAATACTGGTGGATTGAGAACGTTGACTTTATAATACTGGTGGATTGAGAACGTTGACTTTATAATACTGGTGGATTGAGAACGTTGACTTTATAATACTGGTGGTTTGAGAACGTTGACTTTATAATACTGGTGGTTTGAGAACGTTGACTTTATAATACTGGTGGATTGAGAACGTTGACTTTATAATACTGGTGGATTGAGAACGTTGACTTTATAATACTGGTGGATTGAGAACGGAGTCATTTTGTTTCTCTGTGGTGTGTGAGTTTGGGTTGGCAGACTACAAATGGTCTGTTTCTCTGTGGTGTGTGAGTTTGGGCTGGCAGACTACAGATTGCCTGTTTCTCTGTGGTGTGTGAGTTTGGGCTGGCAGACTACAAATGGTCTGTTTCTCTGTGGTGTGTGAGTTTGGGCTGGCAGACTACAGATTGCCTGTTTCTCTGTGGTGTGTGAGTTTGGGCTGGCAGACTACAAATGGTCTGTTTCTCTGTGGTGTGTGAGTTTGGGCTGGCAGACTACAAATGGTCTGTTTCTCTGTGGTGTGTGAGTTTGGGCTGGCAGACTACAGATTGCCTGTTTCTCTGTGGTGTGTGAGTTTGGGCTGGCAGACTACAGATTGCCTGTTTCTCTGTGGTGTGTGAGTTTGGGCTGGCAGACTGCAGATTGCCTGTTTCTCTGTGGTGTGTGAGTTTGGGCTGGCAGACTGCAGATTGCCTGTTTCTCTGTGGTGTGTGAGTTTGGGCTGGCAGACTACAGATTGCCTGTTTCTCTGTGGTGTGTGAGTTTGGGCTGGCAGACTACAAATGGTCTGTTTCTCTGTGGTGTGTGAGTTTGGGCTGGCAGACTACAGATTGCCTGTTTCTCTGTGGTGTGTGAGTTTGGGCTGGCAGACTACAAATGGTCTGTTTCTCTGTGGTGTGTGAGTTTGGGCTGGCAGACTACAGATTGCCTGTTTCTCTGTGGTGTGTGAGTTTGGGCTGGCAGACTACAAATGGTCTGTTTCTCTGTGGTGTGTGAGTTTGGGCTGGCAGACTACAAATGGTCTGTTTCTCTGTGGTGTGTGAGTTTGGGCTGGCAGACTACAGATTGCCTGTTTCTCTGTGGTGTGTGAGTTTGGGCTGGCAGACTACAGATTGCCTGTTTCTCTGTGGTGTGTGAGTTTGGGCTGGCAGACTGCAGATTGCCTGTTTCTCTGTGGTGTGTGAGTTTGGGCTGGCAGACTGCAGATTGCCTGTTTCTCTGTGGTGTGTGAGTTTGGGCTGGCAGACTACAGATTGCCTGTTTCTCTAGAAGCTAAAGCTAAAATGTTATCTTCAGTATGTGCTTGTCAACAGAGGTCGCCTTGAGCCAGATGCACTCATCTGTAGGCTAAATCCTCCTCAGCTTCCAAGACAGGCAACGATAGTGTAGACCAGTGGTTCTCAAACCTCTTGTCGGGGACCAACAACCGTTCCACCCCCAACATGGGTAACATGGTGTTTTGGGTAACATGGTGTTTTGGGTAACATGGGGTTTTGGGTAACATGGTGTTTTGGGTAACATGGTGTTTTGGGTAACATGGGGTTTTGGGTAACATGGTGTTTTGGGTAACATGGGGTTTTGGGTAACATGGTGTTTTGGGTAACATGGGGTTTTGGTAACATGGGGTTTTGGGTAACATGGTGTTTTGGGTAACATGGTGTTTTGGGTAACATGGTGTTTTGGGTAACATGGTGTTTTGGGTAACATGGGGTTTTGGGTAACATGGGGTTTTGGGTAACATGGGGTTTTGGGTAACATGGTGTTTTGGGTAACATGGGGTTTTGGGTAACATGGTGTTTTGGGTAACATGGGGTTTTGGGTAACATGGGGTTTTGGGTAACATGGGGTTTTGGGTAACATGGTGTTTTGGGTAACATGGTGTTTTGGGTAACATGGTGTTTTGGGTAACATGGGGTTTTGGGTAACATGGTGTTTTGGGTAACATGGGGTTTTGGGTAACATGGTGTTTTGGGTAACATGGTGTTTTGGGTAACATGGGGTTTTGGGTAACATGGTGTTTTGGGTAACATGAGGTTTTGGGTAACATGGGGTTTTGGGTAACATGGTGTTTTGGGTAACATGGTGTTTTGGGTAACATGGGGTTTTGGGTAACATGGTGTTTTGGGTAACATGGGTTTTGGGTAACATGGGGTTTTGGGTAACATGGGGTTTTGGGTAACATGGTGTTTTGGGTAACATGGGGTTTTGGGTAACATGGGGTTTTGGGTAACATGGGGTTTTGGGTAACATGGTGTTTCGGTTTATTTAAGAAACTAGCTCAATTAGGTCTGTTTTGCATTCTATTCCGGAGCCTCCACACCTGATTCAACTAATCATCACTAATCATCACTAATCATCACTAATCATCACTAATCATCACTAATCATCAGGCCCTTGATAGTTCAGGGCTGTCTGGGGTTTGAAAACCAAATGCTACAGAAAGACGAGAGACTCAGGTCCAGCACTAAGGGTGTGTCTTTAAGGGAACCCTATTCCCTACATAGTGTACTACTTTAGACCAGAGTCCTATGGGGCCCTATTCCCTACATAGTGCACTACTTTAGACCAGAGTCCTATGGAACCCTATTCCCTACATAGTGCACTACTTTAGACCAGAGTCCTATGGAACCCTATTCCCTATATAGTGCACTACTTTAGACCAGAGTCCTATGGAACCCTATTCCCTATATAGTGCACTACTTTAGACCAGAGTCCTATGGAACCCTATTCCCTACATAGTGCACTACTTTAGACCAGAGTCCTATAGAACCCTATTCCCTACATAGTGCACTACTTTAGACCAGAGCCCTATGGAACCCTATTCCCTACATA
Organism: Oncorhynchus keta; assembly: GCF_023373465.1. Lineage (NCBI taxonomy): Eukaryota > Metazoa > Chordata > Actinopteri > Salmoniformes > Salmonidae > Oncorhynchus > Oncorhynchus keta. The sequence continues at coordinate 2,133,198 of NC_068443.1, read as the reverse complement.
GTGCACTACTTTAGACCAGAGTCCTATGGAACCCTATTCCCTATATAGTGCACTACTTTAGACCAGAGTCCTATGGAACCCTATTCCCTACATAGTGCACTACTTTAGACCAGAGTCCTATGGAACCCTATTCCCTATATAGTGCACTACTTTAGACCAGAGTCCTATGGAACCCTATTCCCTATATAGTGCACTACTTTAGACCAGAGTCCTATGGAACCCTATTCCCTATATAGTGCACTACTTTAGACCAGAGTCCTATGGAACCCTATTCCCTATATAGTGCACTACTTGTTGAGCAGAGTCCTATGGAACCCTATTCCCTATATAGTGCACTACTTTTTGAGCAGAGTTCTATGGAACCCTATTCCCTACATAGTGTACTACTTTAGACCAGAGTCCTATGGAACCCTATTCCCTACATAGTGCACTACTTTAGACCAGAGTCCTATGGAACCCTACTTTAGACGACTTTAGACCAGAGTCCTATGGAACCCTATTCCCTACATAGTGCACTACTTTAGACCAGAGCCCTATGGAACCCTATTCCCTACATAGTGCACTACTTTAGACCAGAGTCCTATGGAACCCTATTCCCTACATAGTGCACTACTTTAGACCAGAGTCCTATGGAACCCTATTCCCTACATAGTGCACTACTTTAGACCAGAGTCCTATGGAACCCTATTCCCTACATAGTGCACTACTTTAGACCAGAGTCCTATGGAACCCTATTCCCTACATAGTGCACTACTTTTTATGGAACCCTACCAGAGTCCTACCAGAGATGGAACCCTATTCCCTACATAGTGCACTACTTTAGACCAGAGTCCTATGGAACCCTATTCCCTATATACTTTAGACCACTGGAACCCTATTCCCTTTTGAGCAGAGTCCTATGGAACCCTATTCCCTATATATAGTGCACTACTTTAGACCAGGGTCCTATGGAACCCTATTCCCTATATATAGTGCACTACTTTAGACCAGAGTCCTATAGAACCCTATTCCCTACATAGTGCACTACTTTAGACCAGAGTCCTATGGAACCCTATTCCCTATATAGTGCACTACTTTTTGAGCAGAGTTCTATGGGGCTCTGTAGTGCAGGGAATATGGTTCCTTTTGGGACATGGCCTAAGTCATAGGAGGGGAATTTTCTCTCAGGACTCTCAGGTCAGGAGAATACAGAGGTCAGGGCTGATCTAAGCTCAGTTTTGTGTTTCTGAGCCTAATTGTTAAGGTTGTGATTTTGAGAGAGTAAACTGATCCTAGGTCTGTGCCCTAAAGGGGCATCTTCTCACATGAGGTAGTTTAGTTTAACTATCCCTGCATGTAGCCACTCTGACTGATTCTCACGTAAGGACATGCGAGTAAACTGATCCTAGGTCTGTGCTGTGTGTGTAGAAGTCTGAATCCTTTCAGCTTAACTAAAAAAAAACATGGCAATTCTGAATGAATTCCAGAGTTGTTGGGTAGCAAGCTGCTCACTGTGGAATCTGTCTCTGTAGAATCCTAAACCTTTTCGGGTTTAGAGAGGAGAGGAGAGAGGAGGAGAGGAGGAGAGGAGGAGAAGAGACAGAGAGGATGAGAGACAAAGAGGATGAGAGACAGAGAGGAGGAGAAGAGACAGAGAGGAGGAGAGACAGAGAGGAGGAGAGACAAGAGAGGAGGAGAGACAGAGAGGAGGAGAGGAGAGGAGAGACAGAGAGGAGGAGAGGAGAGACTGAGAGGAGGAGAGACAGAGAGGAGGAGAGACAGAGAGGAGAGGAGAGAGGAGGAGAGAGAGAGGAGAGGAGAGAGGAGGAGAGACAGAGAGGAGGAGAGACAGAGAGGAGAGGAGAGAGGAGGAGAGACAGAGAGGAGGAGAGACAGAGAGGAGAGGAGAGAGGAGGAGAGGAGGAGAAGAGACAGAGAGGAGGAGAAGAGACAGAGAGGAGAGAGACAGAGAGGAGAGGAGAGAGGAGGAGAGGAGGAGAAGAGACAGAGAGGAGGAGAGACAGAGAGGAGGAGAGGAGAGACGGAGAGGAGGAGAGACAGAGAGGAGGAGGAGAGACAGAGAGGAGAGACGGAGAGACAGAGAGGAGGAGAGACAGAGAGGAGAGGAGAGAGGAGGAGAGGAGAGAGGAGGAGAGACAGAGAGGAGAGACGGAGAGGAGGAGGAGAGACAGAGAGGAGAGACGGAGAGACAGAGAGGAGGAGAGACAGAGAGGAGAGGAGAGAGGAGGAGAGACAGAGAGGAGAGACGGAGAGACGGAGAGGAGGAGAGACAGAGAGGAGGAGGAGAGACAGAGAGGAGGAGAGGAGAGACAGAGAGGAGGAGAGACAGAGAGGAGGAGAAGAGACAGAGAGGAGGAGAAGAGACATAGAGGAGAGACGGAGAGGAGGAGAGACAGAGAGGAGGAGAGGAGAGACAGAGAGGAGGAGAGGAGAGACAGAGAGGAGGAGAGACAGAGAGGAGGAGAAGAGACAGAGAGGAGGAGAAGAGACAGAGAGGAGAGACGGAGAGGAGGAGAGACAGAGAGTAGGAGAGACAGAGAGGAGGAGAAGAGACAGAGAGGAGAGACGGAGAGACAGAGAGGAGGAGAGACAGAGAGGAGACAGAGAGGAGGAGAGACAGAGAGGAGGAGAGGAGAGACGGAGAGGAGGAGAGACAGAGAGGAGGAGAGACAGAGAGGAGGAGAGGAGAGACAGAGAGGAAGAGAGGAGAGACAGAGAGGAGGAGGAGAGACAGAGAGGAGGAGAGACAGAGAGGAGGAGAGACAGAGAGGAGGAGAGACAGAGAGGAGGAGAGGAGAGACAGAGAGGAGGAGGAGAGACAGCGAGGAGGAGGAGAGACAGAGAGGAGGAGAAGAGACAGAGAGGAGGAGAAGAGACAGAGAGGAGGAGAAGAGACAGAGAGGAGGAGGAGAGACAGAGAGGAGGAGGAGAGACAGAGAGGAGGAGAGGAGAGACGGAGAGGAGGAGAGACAGAGAGGAGGAGAGACAGAGAGGAGGAGAGGAGAGACAGAGAGGAGGAGGAGAGACAGAGAGGAGGAGGAGAGACAGAGAGGAGGAGAAGAGACAGAGAGGAGGAGAAGAGACAGAGAGGAGGAGAAGAGACAGAGAGGAGGAGGAGAGACAGAGAGGAGGAGGAGAGACAGAGAGGAGGAGAAGAGACAGAGAGGAGGAGGAGAGACAGAGAGGAGGAGAAGAGACAGAGAGGAGGAGAAGAGACAGAGAGGAGGAGAAGAGACAGAGAGGAGGAGAAGAGACAGAGAGGAGGAGGAGAGACAGAGAGGAGGAGGAGAGACAGAGAGGAGGAGAAGAGACAGAGAGGAGGAGGAGAGACAGAGAGGGAAAAGGTGTTATGCTGTGGTCATCGTTATGAGTGAATTTGTGTGGAGGTACAGCTTTTTCTATGCTCTTCCATCCACTATACAGGGAGTAGTCTCTTCTGCAGGGCTTGTACTTTAACTGCAGTGCTGGTTATACACACACACGCACACACACACACACAGACAGACACACAGACAGACACACACAGAGAGACAGACACACACACACACACACACACACACACACACACACACACACACACACACACACACACACACACACACCACACACACACACACACACACACACACACACACACACACAGACACAGACAGACAGACAGACACACACACACACACACACAGACACAGACAGACAGACAGACACACACACACACACACACACACACACACACACACACACACACACACACACACACACACACACACACACACACACACACACACACACACACACACACACACACACACACACACACACACACACACAGAGACAGACACACAGACAGGCACACAGACAGACAGACACACAGACAGACAGAGACAGGGTTGGTAGCTGCAGTACCTCTCTGTTCTCAACATTAGCGTAGCTCCCTTGTCATCTTCTGCCGACATGAATAAGATTAAACCATAACAGGGAAATTGTATGAATATTGAAATATGTTGATTGATAGAAGAGTGGAAATAGAGCATGAAATTGTGATGATTTATGAATCATGTTTAGGTTTTAGGAAGAAGAGTGAGAGGAGAGACAGAGAGGAGGAGAGACAGAGAGGGGGAGAGACAGAGAGGGGGAGAGACAGAGAGGAGAAGAGACAGAGAGGAGGAGGGACAGAGAGGGGGAGAGACAGAGAGGAAGAGAGACAGAGAGGAAGAGAGGAAGAGAGACAGAGAGGAGGAGAGACAGAGAGGGGAGAGACAGAGAGGGGGAGAGACAGAGAGGGGGAGAGACAGAGAGGAGAAGAGACAGAGAGGAGGAGGGACAGAGAGGGGGAGAGACAGAGAGGAGAAGAGACAGAGAGGAGGAGGGACAGAGAGGGGGAGAGACAGAGAGGGGGAGAGACAGAGAGAAGGAGAGACCAAGAGGAGGAGAGACAGAGAGGAGGAGTACACAGAGTTGTACGAGACCTTCAGTTTCTTGACAACTTCTCTCATGGAATAGCCTTCATTTCTCAGAACAAGACTGACGAGTTTCAGAAGGTTTCTGGCCATTTTGAGTCTGTAATCAAACCCACAAATGCTGTTGCTCCAGATACTCAACTAGTCTCAAGAAGGACAGTTTTATTGCTTCTTTAATCAGAACAACAGTTTTCAGCTGTACAATTTCATTTGATTTGACACACATACACACACACACTCACAGACGTACCGACACACACACACTCACACATACACACACACACTTTAGTTCTGGCACAGTCATGTCTGTAAGTTATTCAAATGACCTTTGTCATCTGTGGGTCACATTTCTATTGAGCTGAGGAAGGATGGAGGAAGGATGGAGGAAGGATGGAGGAAGGATGGAAGAAGGATGGAGGAAGGCTGGAAGAAGGATGGAGGAAGGCTGGAAGAAGGATGGAGGAAGGTTGGAAGAAGGATGGAGGAAGGCTGGAAGAAGGATGGAGGAAGGATGGAGGAAGGCTGGAAGAAGGATGGAGGAAGGATGGAGGAAGGATGGAGGAAGGACGGAGGAAGGCTGGAAGAAGGACGGAGGAAGGATGGAGGAAGGATGGAGGAAGGATGGAGGAAGGAGTTAAATCTTGTTTTTCTTAACATTGAGATTCCCTCACAGCATTTCAAAAGTGAGGAAAGCCAAAAATGTCTTGCAGGCCAAAGTACCTTCTTTTTTTAGTCTCACAAAGCCACCCAGAAGTCAAAGTACTTTGTTGTCAGTGAGGTGGAACATTGGATTTTCTTCTGGGGACAAAATGGCGGAACAGCTTCAACAGTACTACATGCCTGGCCTTTGAGTCTATAAGTCCCCGTTAGAGAACGTTGTCTCCTTTAACATCAGATGAATATCAACCTGCAAGGTGCGTAAACATAAGCACCAAGGCTTGATAAATAGTTCATAGTCCTGTAACAGCTTTGTTATAAAGTCAAACGTCAAATTATTCTCAAATTATGCTCTTCACCTTCCTTATCATTCAGTTAGGCCTCTTCACCTTCCTTATCATTCAGTTAGGCCTCTTCACCCTCCTTATCATTCAGTTAGGCCTCTTCACCTTCCATATCATTCAGTTAGGCCGAGTTTAAATTACATTGTGAAGTAAGGTGCAACAATTATCACCCATTCATTCATGTGTCATTCATTCAGTGTGGAGAGAGAGACGCATTAGAGCCTGTCTGGGTACCAGGGTCCTACAGCACATTGTCTTGGAGCCTGTCTGGGTACCAACGTCCTACAGAACATTGTCTTGGAGCCTGGCTGGGTACCTACAGAACATTGTCTTGGAGCCTGGCTGGGTACCTACAGCACATTGTCTTGGAGCCTGGCTGGGTACCAACGTCCTACAGAACATTGTCTTGGAGCCTGGCTGGGTACCTACAGAACATTGTCTTGGAGCCTGGCTGGGTACCTACAGCACATTGTCTTGGAGCCTGGCTGGGTACCAACGTCCTACAGCACATTGCCTTAGAGCCTGGCTGGGTACCAGGATCCTACAGAACATTGTCTTAGAGCCTGGCTGGGTACCAACATCCTACAGTACATTGTCTTGGAGCCTGGTTGGGTACCAACGTCCTACAGAACGTTGTATTGGAGCCTGGCTGGGTACCAATGTCCTACAGAACATTGTCTTGGAGCCTGGCTGGGTACCAACGTCCTACAGTACATTGTCTTGGAGCCTGGCTGGGTACCAACGTCCTACAGAACATTTTCTTAGAGCCTGGCTGGGTACCAACGTCCTACAGCACATTGTCTTAGAGCCTGGCTGGGTACCAGGGTCCTACAGAACATTGTCTTAGAGCCTGGCTGGGTACCAACGTCCTACAGTACATTGTCTTGGAGCCTGGTTGGCTACCAACGTCCTACAGAACATTGTATTGGAGCCTGGCTGGGTACCAACGTCCTACAGAACATTGTCTTGGAGCCTGGCTGGGTACCAACGTCCTACAGTACATTGTCTTGGAGCCTGGCTGGGTACCAACGTCCTACAGAACATTGTCTTAGAGCCTGGCTGGGTACCAGGGTCCTACAGAACATTGTCTTAGAGCCTGTCTGGGTACCAGGGTCCTACAGAACATTGTCTTAGAGCCTGGCTGGGTACCAGGGTCCTACAGAACATTGTCTTAGAGCCTGTCTGGGTACCAGGGTCCTACAGAACATTGTCTTGGAGCCTGGCTGGGTACCAACGTCCTACAGAACATTGTCTTGGAGCCTGGCTGGGTACCAACATCCTAAAACACATTGTCTTGGAGCCTGTCTGGGTACCAGGGTCCTACAGAACATTGTCTTGGAGCCTGGCTGGGTACCAACGTCCTACAGAACATTGTCTTGGAGCCTGGCTGGGTACCAACGTCCTACAGAACATTGTCTTAGAGCCTGGCTGGGTACCAGCGTCCTACAGAACATTGTCTTGGAGCCTGGCTGGGTACCAACGTCCTACAGAACATTGTCTTGGAGCCTGGCTGGGTACCAACGTCCTACAGAACATTGTCTTGGGGCCTGGCTGGGTACCAACGTCCTACAGAACATTGTCTTGGGGCCTGGCTGGGTACCAACGTCCTACAGCACATTGTCTTGGAGCCTGGCTGGGTACCAACGTCCTACAGAACATTGTCTTGGGGCCTGGCTGGGTACCAGGGTCCTACAGCACATTGTCTTGGAGCCTGGCTGGGTACCAGGGTCCTACAGCACATTGTCTTGGGGCCTTTTTTAATTTACAGAAATCAAACATCAGTGGCCGTTGGCCTATGTCGGTTTTAGTGTTAAACCTCTCTCTGTGACTCTAGACTCACTGGGATGTACACTGCTTCTCTGTGTAGTCATGACGATGGGACCAATCTTAACTGTATGACCAGTAGCGATGCGATAACCATTGTAGAGAAATCTGTTTGACACCCCTGGTGCATATTTTATAATCGTCTTCTATCATTGAAACACTGTTATTCTGTTTCCCTTCCGTCATGTGACATCCCAACAGCACAACACATACTAAACAAACTCTTACGTAGATAAATGTCTCCCTTCTCTTTTCCCCGCTGTAGTTTGAGGACTTTTCATCTACCAGATCATCGACCAGTCGCCTGTCAATCAAGTCTCCACTGAGGGGAGTCAAGAAGCTGAAGAACATGCAGTGTAAAATCACCCTGCTAGATGGCTCCGACTACACCACGACGGTGGACGTGAGTACAGGGGGGAGAGGGGGAGAGAGGGAGGGGAGGGAGAGAGGGAGGGGGGGAGGGGGAGGGAGAGGGAGAGGGGGAGGGAGAGGGGAGGGGGAGGGGGAAGGGAGGGAGAAATCACCCTGCTAGATGGCTCCGACTACACCACGACGGTGGACGTGAGTACAGGGGGGAGAGGGGGAGAGAGGGAGGGGGAGAGAGAGAGGGAGGGAGAGGGGGAGGGGGGGGGGAGGGGGGGAGAGAGAGAGGGGGGGGAGGGAGAGGGGAGGGGGAGGGAGAGGAGGGAGAGGGGGAGGGAGGGAGAGGGAGAGAGAGGGAGGGAGAGGGGGAGGGGGGAGAGAGAGGGAGGGAGAGTGGGAGGGGGGGAGAGAGGGGGAGTCTCAAAATCAAGAGTACTGATCATAATACAATGTGCATTGGTTTATATCACATTTCGTCTTAGCGTTTTGAATGCTGCTCCTCCTTCTCTCCGATACAATGGCAATATAGTTCACAAGCCTTCTCACATTGTCTACCACCTGTTAAACAATCTACTACTAGCCCAAGGTCTCTCCCCTCCCTGGGTAGAGACAGAATGTTCTGTAAGGACCACAGTATTCCAGCCAGTCTGACGATAGCTCCATTAATTTCTAACAAGGAACAGACAGTCCTTCTAATTCTGGACGAAAACTACACACATTACATTCAGTATTATGATTATAGTAAGATTTATACATCCATACAGTAACATAGTAGTATTCTGTTGAGTCATAGTTCTAATTTAAATGTTTAGTCATTATTCATAAAAATCCCTTAACAGTTTCCCATGCCAATAAGGCCCCTTGAATTTAATTGAGAGAGAGAGAGAGAGAGAGAGAGAGAGAGAGAGAGAGAGAGAGAGAGAGAGAGAGAGAGAGAGAGAGAGAGAGAGAGAGAGAGAGAGAGAGAGAGAGAGAGTTCAATTCTATAACCACCTAAAGGAAGTGATTCCCAAATCGTACATAACAAAGACATCACCTACAGAGAGATGAACCTGGAGAAGAGTCCCCTAAGCAAGCTGGTCCTGGGCCATAACAGACAGACAGGCAGACAGACAGACTAGCTGGTTAGAGGCTGGGTAAAGCTAGTAGCCAGCCAGCCAGCCAGCCAGCCAGCCAGCCAGACAGACAGACAGACAGACAGACAGACAGACAGACAGACAGACAGACAGACAGACAGACTAGCTGGTTAGATGAGAGACCTTTTCTCTCTCTCACTGACGTTGTGTTAAGGCTGAACTCACTCCCTCCCTGTAGACAGACAGACAGACAGACAGACAGACAGACAGACAGACAGACAGACAGACAGACAGACAGACAGACTCCCTCCCTGTAGGGAACAAATATGTGTTCACTTTGATCTTCCTTCAAGTCTGATAGAAGAATCATCACTTTGAAGCTCAACCTTTTAAAAGGAACATGCCGTTGTTTTGGCCGTATTGATTTATTTAGGAGAGTTTGTGCAGGGCTTGGTGAAGTTTAATGGGCTGTGTTGTTATTTACAGGGCCACCACACAGCTTAGTGGACGTTGTCTTTTAACGTGGGTTTTGCTGTTGTTTTCCTAGCCACCGTGCTTCTACACCTGCATTGCTTGCTGTTGGGGGTTTTAGGCTGGGTTTCCGTACAGCACTTTGTGACATGGGCTGATGTAAGAAGGGCTCTATAAATAGATCTGATTGATTGATTGATCTGTGTATGTCACCAGAAACAAGCCAGAGGCCAGCTGCTGTTTGCCAAGGTGTGTGACCATCTGAACCTGCTGGAGACGGACTACTTTGGCATGACGTACCGTGACGTGGAGAACCAGAAGGTGGAGTACAGACGGTTCTAGATCAGGGGTGTCAAACTCATTTTCCCCCACGGGCCACATTGGGTCTTTAACCGAGGTCTGGAGGGCTGCTGCACTTCTTGAGTATATTGCCTCGCTGTACACATTTCTATTAATCGCTTTTAGACTTGACTTTAGACATGCTCCCTGATGGTCTGCTTTTGTTTCAATGACTGTTATCAATCTGGACAGAGTGTAGAGACTATAGATGACTGTTAGGACAGAGTGTAGAGACTATAGATGACTGTTAGGACAGAGTGTAGAGACTATAGATGACTGTTATCAATCTGGACAGAGTGTAGAGACTATAGATGACTGTTAGGACAGAGTGAAGAGACTATAGATGACTGTTAGGACAGAGTGAAGAGACTATAGATGACTGTTAGGACAGAGTGAAGAGACTATAGATGACTTATCTAGAGACTATAGATGACTGTTAGAACAGAGTGAAGAGACTATAGATGACTGTTATCTAGAGACTATAGATGTCTGTTATCTAGAGACTATAAATGACTGTTATCTAGAGACTATAGATGTCTGTTATCTAGAGACTATAGATGTCTGTTATCTAGAGACGATAGATGTCTGTTATCTAGAGACTATAGATGTCTGTTATCTAGAGACTATAGATGACTGTTATCTAGAGACTATAGATGTCTGTTATCTAGAGACTATAAATGACTGTTATCTAGAGACTATAGATGACTGTTATCTAGATACTATAGATGACTGTTATCTAGAGACTATAGATGACTGTTATCTAGATACTATAGATGACTGTTATCTAGAGACTATAGATGTCTGTTATCAAGAGACTATAAATGACTGTTATTTAGAGACTATAGATGACTGTTATCTAGAGACTATAGATGACTGTTATCTAGAGACTATAGATGACTGTTACTAGAGACTATAGATGACTGTTATCTAGAGACTATAGATGACTGTTATCTAGAGACTATAGATGACTGTTACCTAGAGACTATAGATCACTGTTATCTAGAGACTATAGATGACTGTTATCTAGAGACTATAGATGACTGTTATCTAGAGACTATAGATGACTGTTATCTAGAGACTATAGATGACTGTTATCTAGAGACTATACATGACTGTTAGGACAGAGTGAAGAGACTATAGATGGCTGTTATCAAGAGACTATAAATGACTTATCTAGAGACTATAAATGACTGTTTTCTCGAGACTATAAGTTACTGTTATCTAGAGACTATACATTACATATCTAGAGACTATAAATGACTGTTATCTAGAGACTATAAATGACTGTTATCTAGATGGACAGAGTGAAGAGACTATAGATGGCTGTTATCTAGAGACTATAAATGACTGTTATCTAGATGGACAGAGTGAAGAGACTATAGATGGCTGTTATCTAGAGACTATAAATGACTGTTATCTAGATGGACAGAGTGAAGAGACTATAGATGACTGTTATCTAGAGACTATAAATGACTGTTATCTAGATGGACAGAGTGAAGAGACTATAGATGGCTGTTATCTAGAGACTATAAATGACTGTTATCTAGATGGACAGAGTGAAGAGACTATAGATGACTGTTATCTAGAGACTATAAATTACTGTTATCTAGAGACTATAAATGACTGTTATCTAGATGGACAGAGTGAAGAGACTATAGATGGCTGTTATCTAGAGACTATAAATGACTGTTATCTAGATGGACAGAGTGAAGAGACTATAGATGACTGTTATCTAGAGACTATAAATGACTTATCTAGATGGACAGAGTGAAGAGACTATAGATGGCTGTTATCTAGAGACTAAAATGACTGTTATCTAGAGACTATAGATGACTGTTATCTAGAGACTATAGATGGCTGTTATCTAGAGACTATAGATTACTGTTATCTAGAGACTATAAATTACTGTTTTCTAGATGGACAGAGTGAAGAGACTATAGATGACTGTTATCTAGAGACTATAAATGACTGTTATCTAGAGACTATAAATGACTGTTATCTAGATGGACAGAGTGAAGAGACTATAGATGGCTGTTATCTAGAGACTATAAATGACTGTTATCTAGATGGACAGAGTGAAGAGACTATAGATGACTGTTATCTAGAGACTATAAATTACTGTTTTCTAGATGGACAGAGTGAAGAGACTATAGATGGCTGTTATCTAGAGACTAAAATGACTGTTATCTAGCTGGACATAGTGATGAGACTATAGATGACTGTTATCTAGAGACTATAGATGACTGTTATCTAGAGACTATAAATGACTGTTATCTAGAGACTATAGATGACTGTTATCTAGCTGGACATAGTGATGAGACTATAGATGACTGTTATCTAGAGACTATAGATGACTGTTATCTATTGACTATAAATGACTGTTATCTAGCTGGACATAGTGATGAGACTATAGATGACTGTTATCTAGAGACTATAGATGACTGTTATCTAGCTCGACAGAGTGAAGAGACTATAGATGACTGTTATCTAGAGACTATAGATGACTGTTATCTAGAGACTATAGATGTCTGTTATCTAGAGACTATAGATGACTGTTATCTAGAGACTATAGATGACTGTTATCTAGATGGACAGAGTGAAGAGACTATAGATGGCTGTTATCTAGAGACTATAAATGACTGTTATCTAGATGGACAGAGTGAAGAGACTATAGATGACTGTTATCTAGAGACTATAAATTACTGTTTTCTAGATGGACAGAGTGAAGAGACTATAGATGGCTGTTATCTAGAGACTAAAATGACTGTTATCTAGAGACTATAGATGACTGTTATCTAGAGACTATAAATGACTGTTATCTAGATGGACAGAGTGAAGAGACTATAGATGACTGTTATCTAGAGACTAAAATGACTGTTATCTAGAGACTATAGATGACTGTTATCTAGAGACTATAGATGGCTGTTATCTAGAGACTATAGATTACTGTTATCTAGATGGACAGAGTGAAGAGACTATAGATGACTGTTATCTAGAGACTATAGATGGCGGTTATCTAGAGACTATAAATGACTGTTATCTAGATGGACAGAGTGAAGAGACTATAAATGACTTTTCACCGTTTCCGTTTGGTTTTAGTCATTTCAATGTCGATTGAGATTGGGGTTTTTTCCCTGAGAGAAATAGTTAATATTTTTAGTTTTTTACTCAAATCCCCCACATACTGGGTTGAATGTGAGCCTTGAGTTTGACACATATTCCAGATCAAGTGTCTCTAATTACAGTCCTGGGGGATTCGAATGAATGCTGCATTCATGTGCCAGTCGGAACTAGGAAACTGACATTTCCGACTTTACGGCTAACTCGTCTGAGAAATATGATCCCGCGTTTCTCATTCAGACAGTATTTAAATCAACCAAATAGGAAACATAGGTTCATTTTAACTCGGGAGGTTCCACGTCTACGATAGCACGCGAACGTGGCATAACACAACTGATTCAATTATTCATTGGTCGCGGTGTTTAGACTGGGCCGTGATTAGCTGTGTTAGTGATGGGCCAGAGAGACAGCCTCTCCAGGAACGTAGTTAGAGACCCCTTGATGTGTTTAGACTGGGCCGTGATTAGCTGTGTTAGCTGTGTTAGTAATGGACCAGAGAGACAGCCTCTCCAGGAACGTAGTTAGAGACCCCTTGGTGTGTTTAGACTGGGCCGTGATTAGCTGTGTTAGCTGTGTTAGTAATGGGCCAGAGAGACAGCCTCTCCAGGAACGTAGTTAGAGACCCCTTGATGTGTTTAAACTGGGCCGTGATTAGCCGTGTTAGCTGTGTTAGTAATGGGCCAGAGAGACAGCCTCTCCAGGAACCCCTGGTGTGTTTAGACTGGGCCGGGATTAGCTGTGTTAGCGGTGTTAGCTGTGTTAGCTGTGTTAGCTGTGTTAGCGGTGTTAGCTGTGTTAGCTGTGTTAGCGGTGTTAGCTGTGTTAGCTGTGTTAGCTGTGTTAGCGGTGTTAGCTGTGTTAGCGGTGTTAGCGGTGTTAGCTGTGTTAGCTGTGTTAGCTGTGTTAGCGTTGTTAGCATTGTTAGCGTTGTTGGTGATGGTTCATTGACTTGTATCCAGTGTTAGATAGCACTCTGCAGTCAGAGGTTAATGGTCTAATATTAGTAATGAATTGATTACCGGTTAATTGCCTCTTTCTCCAGAACTGGCTGGACCCTAACAAGGAACTGAAGAAGCAGATAAGGAGTGAGTTAAAAACACACTAATCTAATGCTCTCTTCGATCAACTGCTAATGTGCCTGTTGATTCATCAACTAGATGTCTATATACTGTTGATTCATTACTGTTGATTCATCAACTAGATGTCTATATACTGTTGATTCATTACTGGTGATTCATCAACTAGATGTCTATATACTGTTGATTCATTAACTAGATGTCTATATACTGTTGATTCATTACTGTTGATTCATCAACTAGATGTCTATATACTGTTGATTCATTAACTAGATGTCTATATACTGTTGATTCATTAACTAGATGTCTATATACTGTTGATTCATTACCTCAACCAATATATATATGTATATATGCCATTTAGCAGACGCTTTTATCCAAAGCGACTTACAGTCATGTGTGCATACATTCTACGTATGGGTGGTCCCGGGAATCGAACCCACTACCCTGGCGTTACAAGCGCCATGCTCTACCAACTGAGCTACACCTTGTAGGATATAAACAGGGTCTCTACCTCAACCAACACCTTGTAGGACATACACAGGGTCTCTACCTCAACCAACACCTTGTAGGAGATACACAGGGTCTCTACCTCAACCAACACCTTGTAGGAGATACACAGGGTCTTTACCTCAACCAACACCTTGTAGGATATACACAGGGTCTCTACCTCAACCAACACCTTGTAGGAGATACACAGGGTCTCTACCTCAACCAACACCTTGTAGGAGATACACAGGGTCTCTACCTCAACCAACACCTTGTAGGATATACACAGGGTCTCTACCTCAACCAACACCTTGTAGGACATACACAGGGTCTCTACCTCAACCAACACCTTGTAGGATATACACAGGGTCTCTACCTCAACCAACACCTTGTAGGAGATACACAGGGTCTCTACCTCAACCAACACCTTGTAGGATATACAGGGTCTTTACCTCAACCAACACCTTGTAGGAGATACACAGGGTCTCTACCTCAACCAACACCTTGTAGGAGATACACAGGGTCTCTACCTCAACCAACACCTTGTAGGATATACACAGGGTCTCTACCTCAACCAACACCTTGTAGGAGATACACAGGGTCTTTACCTCAACCAACACCTTGTAGGAGATACACAGGGTCTTTACCTCAACCAACACCTTGTAGGATATACAGGGTCTTTACCTCAACCAACACCTTGTAGGATATACACAGGGTCTCTACCTCAACCAACACCTTGTAGGATATACACAGGGTCTCTACCTCAACCAACACCTTGTAGGATATACACAGGGTCTCTACCTCAACCAACACCTTGTAGGATATACACAGGGTCTTTACCTCAACCAACACCTTGTAGGATATACAGGGTCTTTACCTCAACCAACACCTTGTAGGAGATACACAGGGTCTCTACCTCAACCAACACCTTGTAGGATATACAGGGTCTCTACCTCAACCAACACCTTGTAGGATATACACAGGGTCTCTACCTCAACCAACACCTTGTAGGATATACAGGGTCTTTACCTCAACCAACACCTTGTAGGAGATACACAGGGTCTCTACCTCAACCAACACCTTGTAGGAGATACACAGGGTCTCTACCTCAACCAACACCTTGTAGGATATACACAGGGTCTCTACCTCAACCAACACCTTGTAGGAGATACACAGGGTCTTTACCTCAACCAACACCTTGTAGGAGATACACAGGGTCTTTACCTCAACCAACACCTTGTAGGATATACAGGGTCTTTACCTCAACCAACACCTTGTAGGATATACACAGGGTCTCTACCTCAACCAACACCTTGTAGGATATACACAGGGTCTCTACCTCAACCAACACCTTGTAGGATATACACAGGGTCTCTACCTCAACCAACACCTTGTAGGATATACACAGGGTCTTTACCTCAACCAACACCTTGTAGGATATACAGGGTCTTTACCTCAACCAACACCTTGTAGGAGATACACAGGGTCTCTACCTCAACCAACACCTTGTAGGATATACAGGGTCTCTACCTCAACCAGCAGCTTGTAGACACACATGGCTTTTACCTCAACCTCAGACAAATTAATTTGCTGGATGTTTCTATCATATTCTGATTCTGTTTCTAATGAAAGACCTTGTTGTTTTGCAGCAGATTCTAATGAAATACCTTGTTGTTTTGCAGCAGATTCTGTTGTAAGACCTTGTTGTTCTGCAGCAGATTCTGTTGTAAGACCTTGTTGTTTTGCAGCTGATTCTGTTGTAAGACCTTGTTGTTTTGCAGCTGATTCTGTTGTAAGACCTTGTTGTTTTGCAGCAGATTCTGTTGTAAGACCTTGTTGTTTTGCAGCAGATTCTAATGAAAGACCTTGTTGTTTTGCAGCAGATTCTGTTGTAAGACCTTGTTGTTCTGCAGCAGATTCTGTTGTAAGACCTTGTTGTTTTGCACCTGATTCTGTTGTAAGACCTTGTTGTTTTGCAGCAGATTCTGTTGTAAGACCTTGTTGTTTTGCAGCAGATTCTGTTGTAAGACCTTGTTGTTTTGCAGCTGATTCTGTTGTAAGACCTTGTTGTTTTGCAGCTGATTCTGTTGTAAGACCTTGTTGTTTTGCAGCTGATTCTGTTGTAAGACCTTGTTGTTTTGCAGCAGATTCTGTTGTAAGACCTTGTTGTTTTGCAGCTGATTCTGTTGTAAGACCTTGTTGTTTTGCAGCTGATTCTGTTGTAAGACCTTGTTGTTTTGCAGCAGATTCTGTTGTAAGACCTTGTTGTTTTGCAGCAGATTCTGTTGTAAGACCTTGTTGTTTTGCAGCAGATTCTGTTGTAAGACCTTGTTGTTTTGCAGCTGATTCTGTTGTAAGACCTTGTTGTTTTGCAGCTGGCCCTTGGAACTTTGCCTTCAATGTCAAGTTCTACCCCCGAGACCCTGCCCAGCTCTCTGAGGACATCAGCAGGTCAGCTGGTTGGACTGACTCTATGGTCAATACCCCCTGGCCACTTTGTGTTTCTTTTACTCTGACAAAACTGCAAAAACACATCTCTCTCTCAATTCAATTCAATTGACATGGCTGTAACGGGATTCTTCCTGGGAAGGAGAGGCGGACCAAAATACAGTGTGATTATAATTCATGGTTCTTTAATAAAGAAACTATACATGAATAAACTACAAAAACAAGAATTGTGAAACCTCAAACCAGTCCCGTGTGGTACAAACACTTGACACAGGAGACAACCACCCACAAAATCCAACACAAAACAGGCTACCTAAATATGGTTCCCAATCAGAGACAATGACTAACAACCTGCCTCTGATTGAGAACCATATCAGGCCAAACATAGAAATAGACAAACTAGACATGTAACATAGAATGCCCACTCAGATCACACCCTGACCAACCAAAACATAGAAACATACAAAGCAAACTATGGTCAGGGTGTGACAATGGCCAGTTCCTTATTACTTACATTGTCAAAGTATACATACAGTGAGGAGAACAAGTATTTGATACACTGCCGATTTAGCAGGTTTTCCGACTTACAAAGCATGTAGAGATCTGTCATTTTTATCATAGATACACTTCAACTGTGAGAGACGGAATCTAAAACAAAAATCCAGAAA
>NC_068443.1:2028366-2113366 GCF_023373465.1 Oncorhynchus keta | reverse complement strand
TGTGGGTTTCAGTGAGAGGACTAACTGGTGTCTCCAAGTGGCCTCACACCTCTCCAGACTGTGGGTTTCAGTGAGAGGACTAACTGGTGTTTATCCAAGTGACCTCACACCTCTCCAGACTGTGGGTTTCAGTGAGAGGACTAACTGGTGTCTCCAAGTGGCCTCACACCTCTCCAGACTGTGGGTTTCAGTGAGAGGACTAACTGGTGTCTCCAAGTGGCCTCACACCTGACAGACTGTGGGTTTCAGTGAGAGGACTAACTGGTGTCTCCAAGTGGCCCCACACCTCTCCAGACTGTGGGTTTCAGTGAGAGGACTAACTGGTGTCTCCAAGTGGCCTCACACCTCTCCAGACTGTGGGTTTCAGTGAGAGGACTAACTGGTGTCTCCAAGTGGCCCCACACCTCTCCAGACTGTGGGTTTCAGTGAGAGGACTAACTGGTGTCTCCAAGTGGCCTCACACCTCTCCAGACTGTGGGTTTCAGTGAGAGGACTAACTGGTGTCTCCAAGTGGCCTCACACCTGACAGACTGTGGGTTTCAGTGAGAGGACTAACTGGTGTTTATCCAAGTGGCCTCACACCTCTCCAGACTGTGGGTTTCAGTGAGAGGACTAACTGGTGTCTCCAAGTGGCCTCACACCTCTCCAGACTGTGGGTTTCAGTGAGAGGACTAACTGGTGTCTCCAAGTGGCCTCACACCTGACAGACTGTGGGTTTCAGTGAGAGGACTAACTGGTATCTCCAAGTGGCCTCACACCTGACAGACTGTGGGTTTCAGTGAGAGGACTAACTGGTGTTTATCCAAGTGGCCTCACACCTCTCCAGACTGTGGGTTTCAGTGAGAGGACTAACTAACTGACAGACTGTGGGGTGTCTCCAAGTGGCCTCACACCTCTCCAGACTGTGGGTTTCAGTGAGAGGACTAACTGGTGTCTCCAAGTGGCCTCACACCTGACAGACTGTGGGTTTCAGTGAGAGGACTAACTGGTGTTTATCCAAGTGGCCCCACACCTCTCCAGACTGTGGGTTTCAGTGAGTGGACTAACTGGTGTCTCCAAGTGGCCCCACACCTCTCCAGACTGTGGGTTTCAGTGAGTGGACTAACTGGTGTCTCCAAGTGGCCTCACACCTCTCCAGACTGTCGGTTTCAGTGAGTGGACTAACTGGTGTCTCCAAGTGGCCCCACACCTCTCCAGACTGTGGGTTTCAGTGAGAGGACTAACTGGTGTCTCCAAGTGGCCCCACACCTCTCCAGACTGTGGGTTTCAGTGAGAGGACTAACTGGTGTCTCCAAGTGGCCCCACACCTCTCCAGACTGTGGGTTTCAGTGAGAGGACTAACTGGTGTCTCCAAGTGGCCTCACACCTCTCCAGACTGTGGGTTTCAGTGAGAGGACTAACTGGTATCTCCAAGTGGCCTCACACCTCTCCAGACTGTGGGTTTCAGTGAGAGGACTAACTGGTATCTCCAAGTGGCCCCACACCTCTCCAGACTGTGGGTTTCAGTGAGAGGACTAACTGGTGTCTCCAAGTGGCCTCACACCTCTCCAGACTGTGGGTTTCAGTGAGAGGACTAACTGGTGTCTCCAAGTGGCCCCACACCTCTCCAGACTGTGGGTTTCAGTGAGGACTAACTGGTGTCTCCAAGTGGCCCCACACCTCTCAGACTGTGGGTTTCAGTGAGAGGACTAACTGGTGTCTCCAAGTGGCCCCACACCTCTCCAGACTGTGGGTTTCAGTGAGAGGACTAACTGGTGTCTCCAAGTGGCCCCACACCTCTCCAGACTGTGGGTTTCAGTGAGAGGACTAACTGGTGTCTCCAAGTGGCCCCACCTCTCCAGACTGTGGGTTTCAGTGAGAGGACTAACTGGTGTCTCCAAGTGGCCCCACACCTCTCCAGACTGTGGGTTTCAGTGAGAGGACTAACTGGTATCTCCAAGTGGCCTCACACCTCTCCAGACTGTGGGTTTCAGTGAGAGGACTAACTGGTGTCTCCAAGTGGCCCCACACCTCTCCAGACTGTGGGTTTCAGTGAGAGGACTAACTGGTGTTTATCCAAGTGGCCTCACACCTCTCCAGACTGTGGGTTTCAGTGAGAGGACTAACTGGTGTCTCCAAGTGGCCTCACACTCTCCAGACTGTGGGTTTCAGTGAGAGGACTAACTGGTGTCTCCAAGTGGCCCCACACCTCTCCAGACTGTGGGTTTCAGTGAGAGGACTAACTGGTGTCTCCAAGTGGCCTCACACCTGACAGACTGTGGGTTTCAGTGAGAGGACTAACTGGTGTCTCCAAGTGGCCCCACACCTCTCCAGACTGTGGGTTTCAGTGAGTGGACTAACTGGTGTCTCCAAGTGGCCTCACACCTCTCCAGACTGTGGGTTTCAGTGAGAGGACTAACTGGTGTCTCCAAGTGGCCCTGACCAGACTGTGGGTTTCAGTGAGAGGACTAACTGGTGTTTATCCAAGTGGCCTTCTCCAGACTGTGGGTTTCAGTGAGAGGACTAACTGGTGTCTCCAAGTGGCCTCACACCTCTCCAGACTGTGGGTTTCAGTGAGAGGACTAACTGGTGTCTCCAAGTGGCCTCACACCTGACAGACTGTGGGTTTCAGTGAGAGGACTAACTGGTGTCTCCAAGTGGCCTCACACCTGACAGACTGTGGGTTTCAGTGAGAGGACTAACTGGTGTCTCCAAGTGGCCCCACACCTCTCCAGACTGTGGGTTTCAGTGAGAGGACTAACTGGTGTCTCCAAGTGGCCTCACACCTCTCCAGACTGTGGGTTTCAGTGAGAGGACTAACTGGTGTCTCCAAGTGGCCCACACCTCTCAGACTGTGGGTTTCAGTGAGAGGACTAACTGGTGTCTCCAAGTGGCCTCACACCTCTCAGACTGTGGGTTTCAGTGAGAGGACTAACTGGTGTTTATCCAAGTGGCCCCACACCTCTCTAGACTGTGGGTTTCAGTGAGAGGACTAACTGGTGTGTGGCCTCACACCTGACAGACTGTGGGTTTCAGTGAGAGGACTAACTGGTGTTTATCCAAGTGGCCTCACACCTCTCCAGACTGTGGGTTTCAGTGAGAGGACTAACTGGTGTCTCCAAGTGGCCTCACACCTCTCCAGACTGTGGGTTTCAGTGAGAGGACTAACTGGTGTTTCTCCAAGTGGCCCCCACCTCTCCAGACTGTGGGTTTCAGTGAGAGGACTAACTGGTGTCTCCAAGTGGCCCCACACCTCTCCAGACTGGTTTCAGTGAGAGGACTAACTGGTGTCTCCAAGTGGCCTCACACCTCTCCAGACTGTGGGTTTCAGTGAGAGGACTAACTGGTGTCTCCAAGTGGCCTCACACCTGACAGACTGTGGGTTTCAGTGAGAGGACTAACTGGTGTCTCCAAGTGGCCTCACACCTCTCCAGACTGTGGGTTTCAGTGAGAGGACTAACTGGTGTCTCCAAGTGGCCCCACACCTCTCCAGACTGGGTTTCAGTGAGAGGACTAACTGGTGTCTCCAAGTGGCCCCACACCTCTCCAGACTGTGGGTTTCAGTGAGTGGACTAACTGGTGTCTCCAAATGGCCTCACACCTGACAGACTGTGGGTTTCAGTGAGAGGACTAACTGGTGTCTCCAAGTGGCCCCACACCTCTCCAGACTGTGGGTTTCAGTGAGTGGACTAACTGGTGTCTCCAAATGGCCTCACACCTCTCCAGACTGTGGGTTTCAGTGAGAGGACTAACTGGTGTCTCCAAGTGGCCTCACACCTGACGGACTGTACAGTTCCTAATTAATTTCAATGCACTCTGACTCCAGGAAACAGCCATCAACTATAAGGTGTTTTTCTGAGTTCTCCTAGCTTTTGCCATTTAATTACAGAAGAAGGCACAGTCACCTACAGTCACACAATTACTGTTGTTGTTTACACAATTGCTGTTGTTGTTTACACAATTACTGTTGTTGTTTACACAATTACTGTTGTTGTTTACGCAATTCCTGTTGTTGTTTAGACAATTACTGTTGTTGTTTAAGCAATTACTGTTGTTGTTTACACAATTACTGTTGTTGTTTACGCAATTCCTGTTGTTGTTTACACAATTACTGATGTTGTTTACGCAATTCCTGTTGTTGTTTAGACAATTACTGTTGTTGTTTACGCAATTACTGTTGTTGTTTACACAATTACTGTTGTTTTTTACGCAATTCCTGTTGTTGTTTACACAATTACTGTTGTTGTTTACGCAATTCCTGTTGTTGTTTAGACAATTACTGTTGTTGTTTACACAATTACTGTTGTTGTTTACACAATTACTGTTGTTGTTTACGCAATTCCTGTTGTTGTTTACGCAATTAATGTTGTTGTTAACGCAATTAATGTTGTTGTTAACACAATTACTGTTGTTGTTTACGCAATTCCTGTTGTTGTTTACACAATCCAATAAATATTCCATTATAATTCTCAATCTGGGTCAGGTGGGTATCATTTTAAAGCCTATTTCTATGTCCAATATGACTAGCTAAGTTGTAAAATACGATCTTCTTGTTAGCCTTTCAAACGGCCCTTTTTGTCTCCAGTTCTTTCCCCGGGCATGTGATCATATGGATGTGTGTGTGTGTGTGTGTGTGTGTGTGTGTGTGTGTGTGTGTGTGTGTGTATGTGTGTGTGTGTGTGTGTGTGTGTGTGTGTGTGTGTGTGTGTGTGTGTGTGTGTGTTGTCAGAGGGATGACCCCAGCTGAAGCAGAGATGCACTTCCTGGAGAATGTTAAGAAACTGTCCATGTATGGGGTAGATCTCCATCACGCTAAGGTAAGCACACACACACCTACACACACACACACACATACACACACACACCTAAACACACACACATACACACACACACCTAAACATACACACCTACACACACCTACACACACACCTAAACACCCCCACACACCTACACACCCCCACACACCACACACACACACACACACACACACACACACACACACACACACACACACACACACACACACACACACACACACACACACACACACACACACACACTCCACACTGCTACAGTCAGACACATACAGTCAGACAAACACACACAAACACCCCCACACACACACACACACACACACACACACACACACACACACACACACACACACACACACACACACACACACACACACACACACGTATACAAGATTGCATTAAAACCTCTGTCCTATAATATATCACCCAATATTACAGTGTGTGTGAAGATGCACCACTGCTGACTCAGTAATGATGTCATCCCCTTGCTGACTCAGTAATGATGTCATCACCTTGCTGACTCAGTAATGATGTCATCACCTTGCTGACTCAGTAAGGATGTCATCCCCTTGCTGACTCAGTAATGATGTCATCACCTTGCTGACTCAGTAAGGATGTCATCTCCTTGCTGACTCAGTAATGATGTCATCACCTTGCTGACTCAGTAATGATGTCATCTCCTTGCTGACTCAGTAATGATGTCATCACCTTGCTGACTCAGTAATGATGTCATCACCTTGCTGACTCAGTAATGATGTCATCACCTTGCTGACTCAGTAATGATGTCATCACCTTGCTGACTCAGTAATGATGTCATCACCTTGCTGACTCAGTAATGATGTCATCACCTTGCTGACTCAGTAATGATGTCATCACCTTGCTGACTCAGTAATGATGTCATCCCCTTGCTGACTCAGTAATGATGTCATCACCTTGCTGACTCAGTAATGATGTCATCACCTTGCTGACTCAGTAATGATGTCATCCCCTTGCTGACTCAGTAATGATGTCATCACCCTTGCTGACTCAGTAAGGATGCCATCACCTTGCTGACTCAGTAATGATGTCATCTCCTTGCTGACTCAGTAATGATGTCATCACCTTGCTGACTCAGTAATGATGTCATCACCTTGCTGACTCAGTAATGATGTCATCACCTTGCTGACTCAGTAATGATGTCATCACCTTGCTGACTCAGTAATGATGTCATCACCTTGCTGACTCAGTAATGATGTCATCACCTTGCTGACTCTGACTCAGTAATGATGATGTCAGTAATGATCACCTTGCTGACTCAGTAATGATGTCATCACCTTGCTGACTCAGTAATGATACCATGAGCTTACTTAACACCAGCAGTGGGCTCGTGACTCGGGTTGTCCCCGAGTTGAGAGTTGTTTGTTCTTTTGATCAATCAATTGTTCTATATTTTTAAACATTTATTTTCATGTATGGACACATCCTATGTGTTTTAATCAAATCAACTACAGGAAAGTATTCAGACCCCTTTAACTTTTCCACATTTTGTTACATTATTCAAAAATGGATTTAATTTAAAAAAAAATCCTTAGCAATCTACACGCAGGTTTTTAGAAATTGTTGCAAATGTATTACAAAATACATTACAAATTAACAAATAAAAAAATGAAATACCTTATTTACATAAGTATTCAGGCCCTTTGCTATGAGACTCGAAATTAAGCACAGATGTTTGAAATGTTTCTACAACTTGACTGGAGTCCTCCTATGGTAAATGCAATTGATTGGACATGATTTGGAAAGGCTCACACCTGTCAATATAAGGTTCCACTGTTCGCAGTGCATGTCAGAGCAAAACCAGGCCATGAGGTCGAAGGAATTGTCCATAGAACTCTGAGACAGGATTGTGTCGAGGCACAGATCTGGGGAAGGTACCAAAATAATTCTGCAGCATTGAAGGTCCCCAAGAACACCTGACCTATAGCATATCACATCAATAGTACCTATATAGCATATCACATCAATAGTACCTGACCTATAGCATATAATCACATCAATAGTACCTGACCTATAGCATATCACATCAATAGACCATCTATAGCATATCCTAATCACATCACCTGACCTATCATATCACATCAAGCATACACCTAGTATGACAACCTGGAATAGACCATATCACATCAATAGAAGGACATATACATTATTTACATCAATAGGTAACCTGATCTATTGCATATCACATCAATAGCATATCACATCACATCACCTATAGCAGAGCATCAATGACCTATAGCATATCACATCAATAGAATGATCTATAGCATATCACATCAATAGGACCTGATCTATAGCATATCACATCAATAGAACCTGATCTATAGCATATCACATCAATAGGACCTGATCTATAGCATATCACATCAATAGTACCTGACCTCTGGATATCACATCAATAGGACCTGACCTATAGCATATCACATCAATCAAGACCTGATCTATAGCATATCACATCAATAGGACCTGATCTATAGCATATCACATCAATAGGACCTGATCTATAGCATATCACATCAATAGGACCTGATCTATAGCATATCACATTCATGCTCTATAGATAGGACATCAATAGAACCTGACCTATAGCATATCACATCAATAGGACCTGATCTATAGCATATCACATCAATCCACCTGATCTATCATGCCAGACAATAGACCTGATTCGCTATAGCATATCACATCAATAGAACCTGATCTTAATATCACATCAATGACCTGACCTATAGCATATCACATCAATAGACAGACCATGACTATAGCATATCACATCAATAGGGACCACATCAATATAGGGGACCATCAATAGAGCGCGTCTATAGCATATCACATCAATGGTAGGACCTGACCTATAGCATATCACATCAATAGGACCTGACCTATAGCATATCACATCAATAGGACCTGATCTATAGCATATCACATCAATAGGACCTGGTCTATAGCATATCACATCAATAGGACCTGATCTTAGCATATCACATCAATAGGACCTGACCTATAGCATATCACATCAATAGGAATGACTATAGTATAGCACTGATCATATCACATCAATAGGACCTGACCTATAGCATATCACATCAATAAAACCTGATATACCTATAGCATATCACATCAATAGACCTGCTCTTTAGCATATCACAGGGATGATCTAAGGAAGGTCTAATATCACATCAGGAGGGGATAGGTCACATCAATAGACCTGACCTATAGCATATCACATCAATAGGACCTGACCTATAGCATATCACATCAATAGGACCTGATCCTCCTATAGCATATCACATCATCGATCATCAATATGATTGATCTATAGCATATCATCTGATATAGCATATTCAGGACATCAATAGGACCTGATCTATAGCATATCACTGATCAATAGAAGTAGAAACCTGATCTATAGCATATTTTCCTCCATTTCATATCTCATCAATAGAACGGAGCTATAGCATATCACGATCAATAGGCCTGGAGGATAGCATATCACATCAAGGATGCTAGTAATAGGAGAGGACCTATAGCATATCAGGACATCAGGTTGGAGAAAGTTATAGCAGATCACATCAATAGGATAAGGAGAGATAGCGGGGGATATCACATCAATAGCCTGATATAGGGGCAGTGTGGGAAGTGTTATGACATCAAGGAAAAGGATACAAGGTATCGGAGACTTGGATATCACATCAATAGAACCAGCATCTAGTAGCATATCAATCAATTGCCTGCCTTGTGAGTAGCAGGGTAGGGTGAGGTCAAAAGAGGAGAGGAGTGGAAAGAAGGAGGCAGAGGAATGAGTCAAAGGTAGACGTATAGGTTAAAGTCGCCCAGAACTGTGACCTGTCCTCAGGAAATAGCATATCAGGCATCAATATTGATGAACCTCCGAGGGAACCTATAGCGATAAATGATAAGGATGTTAATAGAAACCTGACTCTGATAGCATATCAAAGGAGGCAATAGACAATGGGAACCTGATCTATAGCATATCACATCAATAGGACCTGATCTACCAGATATCACATCAATAGAACACGTGGGCGGACGAGGATAGAGCAGTAGGATAGCAGTGTTATCTGTGGTGATCCATGTTTCCGTCATGCCAAGCAAGTCAAGGACTGGAGGGAGGCATATGAGATCAACTCTGCCTTGTTCTATAGCAGTTATCACATCAATAGGACCTGAATACCACCAGGTCAATAGGTCCTGACTGTAGCATATGGTCTGTGCAATAGGAGAGAACAGGATAGACAGACACATAGTTGACAGGCTACAGAATATACGCTAATGCAATAGAAATTGGAATGACAAGCGGATATCAATAGGACTCCGTATGTTCACATCAATAGTTGACCTATAGCATATCACATCAATATTGACTAAAATGATTAGCATATCAGTATCAATAGGAGCTGGCAGTGCTCGTTATAGACACTACACTAATCAATAGTACCGTTGAGTGTAATATCACATCAATAGTACCCTCTATAGCATATCACATCAATAGTACCTAACCTAGGGAATCGGTCTAACTACATCAATATCTTTGAAACCTGACCTATAGCATATCACATCAATAATCAAACCTGCACTGCAATGAAACGAAAATGTGAAACCACCTGACCGGGTTGTTGAATCAAAACAGCAGACGTTGGCTATAGCAGTCAGCATCTATAGCAGAGTCTCCTACGTTAAGGACGACAAATAGCTGGCTAGCATACCTCAGTGAATTAAGATAATCACTCCATAGGACATCAATACACTAAACTACACATCAAAAGACAGCTATGTAGCTATAGCATATCACATCAATAGTGACCTGAGCACTATAGCATATCACATCAATAGGACCTGACCTATAGCATATCACATCAATAGTACCTGACCTATAGCATATCACATCAATAGGACCTGATCTATAGCATATCACATCAATAGGACCTGACTCTATAGCATATCACATCAATAGTTACCTGACCTATAGCATATCACATCAATAGGACCTGATCTATAGCATATCACATCAATAGAACCTGACCTATAGCATATCACATCAATAGGACCTGATCTATAGCATATCACATCAATAGGACCTGACCTATAGCATATCACATCAATAGGACCTGACCTATAGCATATCACATCAATAGTACCTGATCTATAGCATATCACATCAATAGGACCTGACCTATAGCATATCACATCAATAGAACCTGATCTATAGCATATCCTAATCACATCAATAGTACCTGACCTATAGCATATCACATCAATAGGACCTGACCTAGAGCATATCACATCAATAGGACCTGACCTATAGCATATCACATCAATAGGACCTGACCTATAGCATATCACATCAATAGACCTGACCTATAGCATATCACATCAATAGGACCTGACCTATAGCATATCACATCAATAGGACCTGACCTATAGCATATCACATCAATAGGACCTGACCTATAGCATATCACATCAATAGTACCTGACCTATAGCATATATCACATCAATAGACCTGACCTATAGCATATCACATCAATAGTACCTGATCTATAGCATATCACATCAATAGTACCTGACCTATAGCATATCACATCAATAGGACCTGACCTATAGCATATCACATCAATAGGACCTGACCTATAGCATATCACATCAATAGGACCTGACCTATAGCATATCACATCAATACCTGACCTATAGCATATCACATCAATAGGACCTGACCTATAGCATATCACATCAATAGGACCTGACCTATAGCATATCACATCAATAGGACCTGACTATAGCATATCACATCAATAGACCTGATCTATAGCATATCACATCAATAGTACCTGACCTATAGCATATCACATCAATAGGACCTGACCTATAGCATATCACATCAATAGAACCTGACATCAATAGTACCTGACCTATAGCATATCACATCAATAGGACCTGATCTATAGCATATCACATCAATAGAACCTGATCTATAGCATATCCTAATCACATCAATAGTACCTGACCTATAGCATATCACATCAATAGGACCTGACCTATAGCATATCACATCAATAGGACCTGACCTATAGCATATCACATCAATAGTACCTGACCTATAGCATATCACATCAATAGGACCTGACCTATAGCATATCACATCAATAGGACCTGATCTATAGCATATCACATCAATAGTACCTGACCTATAGCATATCACATCAATAGGACCTGATCTATAGCATATCACATCAATAGTACCTGACCTATAGCATATCACATCAATAGGACCTGACCTATAGCATATCACATCAATATACCTGACCTGACCTGACCTATAGCATATCACATCAATAGGACCTGACCTATAGCATATCACATCAATAGGACCTGACCTATAGCATATCACATCAATAGGACCTGACCTATAGCATATCACATCAATAGGACCTGATCTATAGCATATCACATCAATAGTACCTGACCTATAGCATATCAGCATATCAATCAATAGGACCTGACCTATAGCATATCACATCAATAGGACCTGACCTATAGCATATCACATCAATAGGACCTGACCTATAGCATATCACATCAATAGTACCTGACCTATAGCATATCACATCAATAGGACCTGACCTATAGCATATCAATCAATAGACCTGACCTATAGCATATATCACATCAATAGGACCTGACCTATAGCATATCACATCAATAGTACCTGACCTATAGCATATCAGCATATCACATCAATAGGACCTGACCTATAGCATATCACATCAATAGGACCTGACCTATAGCATATCACATCAATAGGACCTGAATATCACATCAATAGACCTGACCTATAGCATATCACATCAATAGGACCTGACCTATAGCATATCACATCAATAGGACCTGACCTATAGCATATCACATCAATAGGACCTGACCTATAGCATATCACATCAATAGGACCTGATCTATAGCATATCACATCAATAGTACCTGACCTATAGCATATCACATCAATAGGACCTGACCTATAGCATATCCTAATCACATCAATAGGACCTGATCTATAGCATATCACATCAATAGTACCTGACCTATAGCATATCACATCAATAGTACCTGACCTATAGCATATCACATCAATAGGACCTGACCTATAGCATATCACATCAATAGGACCTGACCTATAGCATATCACATCAATAGTACCTGACCTATAGCATATCCTAATCACATCAATAGGACCTGACCTATAGCATATCACATCAATAGGACCTGATCTATAGCATATCACATCAATAGGACCTGACCTATAGCATATCACATCAATAGGACCTGATCTATAGCATATCACATCAATAGTACCTGACCTATAGCATATCCTAATCACATCAATAGTACCTGACCTATAGCATATCACATCAATAGGACCTGACCTATAGCATATCACATCAATAGGACCTGACCTATAGCATATCACATCAATAGGACCTGACCTATAGCATATCACATCAATAGAACCTGACCTATAGCATATCCTAATCACATCAATAGGACCTGACCTATAGCATATCACATCAATAGTACCTGATCTATAGCATATCACATCAATAGGACCTGACCTATAGCATATCACATCAATAGAACCTGACCTATAGCATATCACATCAATAGTACCTGACCTATAGCATATCACATCAATAGGACCTGACCTATAGCATATCACATCAATAGGACCTGACCTATAGCATATCACATCAATAGTACCTGACCTATAGCATATCACATCAATAGGACCTGACCTATAGCATATCACATCAATAGGACCTGATCTATAGCATATCACATCAATAGGACCTGATCTATAGCATATCACATCAATAGTACCTGATCTATAGCATATCACATCAATACCTGACCTATAGCATATCACATCAATAGACCTGACCTATAGCATATCACATCAATAGGACCTGACCTATAGCATATCACATCAATAGACCTGACCTATAGCATATCACATCAATAGACCTGATAGTCTATAGCATATCACATCAATAGGACCTGACCTATAGCATATCACATCAATAGGACCTGACCTATAGCATATCACATCAATAGGACCTGACCTATAGCATATCACATCAATAGGACCTGACCTATAGCATATCACATCAATAGGACCTGATCTATAGCATATCACATCAATAGGACCTGACCTATAGCATATCACATCAATAGGACCTGACCTATAGCATATCACATCAATAGGACCTGACCTATAGCATATATCACATCAATAGGACCTGACCTATAGCATATCACATCAATAGGACCTGACCTATAGCATATCACATCAATAGTACCTGACCTATAGCATATCACATCAATAGGACCTGACCTATAGCATATCACATCAATAGGACCTGACCTATAGCATATCACATCAATAGTACCTGACCTATAGCATATCACATCAATAGGACCTGACCTATAGCATATCACATCAATAGGACCTGATCTATAGCATATCACATCAATAGTACCTGACCTATAGCATATCACATCAATAGGACCTGATCTATAGCATATCACATCAATAGTACCTGACCTATAGCATATCACATCAATAGGACCTGACCTATAGCATATCACATCAATAGTACCTGACCTATAGCATATCACATCAATAGGACCTGACCTATAGCATATCACATCAATAGGACCTGACCTATAGCATATCACATCAATAGGACCTGACCTATAGCATATCACATCAATAGGACCTGACCTATAGCATATCACATCAATAGTACCTGACCTATAGCATATCACATCAATAGGACCTGACCTATAGCATATCACATATGACCTATAGCATATCACATCAATAGGACCTGACCTATAGCATATCACATCAATAGGACCTGACCTATAGCATATCACATCAATAGGACCTGACCTATAGCATATCACATCAATAGTACCTGACCTATAGCATATCACATCAATAGACCTGACCTATAGCATATCACATCAATAGAACCTGACCTATAGCATATATCACATCAATAGACCTGACCTATAGCATATCACATCAATAGTACCTGACCTATAGCATATCACATCAATAGGACCTGACCTATAGCATATCACATCAATAGTACCTGACCTATAGCATATCACATCAATAGGACCTGACCTGCATATCACATCAATAGGACCTGACCTAGCATATCACATCAATAGGACCTGACCTATAGCATATCACATCAATAGGACCTGACCTATAGCATATCACATCAATAGGACCTGACCTATAGCATATCACATCAATAGGACCTGACCTATAGCATATCACATCAATAGGACCTGACCTATAGCATATCACATCAATAGACCTGACCTATAGCATATATCAATAGGACCTGACCTATAGCATATCACATCAATAGACCTGACCTATAGCATATCACATCAATAGGACCTGACCTATAGCATATCACATCAATAGTACCTGACCTATAGCATATCACATCACCTGACCTATAGCATATCACATCAATAGGACCTGACCTATAGCATATCACATCAATAGGATAGCATATCACATCAATAGACCTGACCTATAGCATATCACATCAATAGACCTGACCTATAGCATATCACATCAATAGGACCTGACCTATAGCATATCACATCAATAGGACCTGACCTATAGCATATCACATCAATAGGACCTGACCTATAGCATATCACATCAATAGGACCTGACCTATAGCATATCACATCAATAGTACCTGACCTATAGCATATCACATCAATAGACCTGACCTATAGCATATCACATCAATAGGACCTGACCTATAGCATATCACATCAATACCTGACCTATAGCATATCACATCAATAGTACCTGACCTATAGCATATCACATCAATAGGACCTGACCTATAGCATATCACATCAATAGGACCTGACCTATAGCATATCACATCAATAGGACCTGACCTATAGCATATCACATCAATAGGACCTGACCTATAGCATATCACATCAATAGGACCTGACCTATAGCATATCACATCAATAGGACCTGACCTATAGCATATCACATCAATAGGACCTGACCTATAGCATATCACATCAATAGGACCTGATCTATAGCATAGCATATCACATCAATAGGACCTGACCTATAGCATATCACATCAATAGGACCTGACCTATAGCATATCACATCAATAGGACCTGACCTATAGCATATCACATCAATAGGACCTGACCTATAGCATATCACATCAATAGGACCTGACCTATAGCATATCACATCAATAGGACCTGACCTATAGCATATCACATCAATAGGACCTGATCTATAGCATATCACATCAATAGTACCTGACCTATAGCATATCCTAATCACATCAATAGGACCTGACCTATAGCATATCACATCAATAGGACCTGATCTATAGCATATCACATCAATAGACCTGACCTATAGCATATCACATCAATAGGACCTGACCTATAGCATATCACATCAATAGGACCTGACCTATAGCATATCACATCAATAGGACCTGACCTATAGCATATCACATCAATAGTACCTGACCTATAGCATATCACATCAATAGGACCTGACCTATAGCATATCACATCAATAGGACCTGATCTATAGCATATCACATCAATAGGACCTGACCTATAGCATATCACATCAATAGGACCTGACCTATAGCATATCACATCAATAGTACCTGACCTATAGCATATCACATCAATAGGACCTGACCTATAGCATATCACATCAATAGGACCTGACCTATAGCATATCACATCAATAGGACCTGATCTATAGCATATCACATCAATAGTACCTGACCTATAGCATATCCTAATCACATCAATAGGACCTGACCTATAGCATATCACATCAATAGACCTGACCTATAGCATATCACATCAATAGGACCTGACCTATAGCATATCACATCTGACCTATAGCATATCACATCAATACCTGACCTATAGCATATCACATCAATAGGACCTGACCTATAGCATATCACATCAATAGGACCTGACCTATAGCATATCACATCAATAGGACCTGACCTATAGCATATCACATCAATAGGACCTGATCTATAGCATATCACATCAATAGGACCTGATCTATAGCATATCACATCAATAGGACCTGATCTATAGCATATCACATCAATAGTACCTGATCTATAGCATATCACATCAATAGTACCTGACCTATAGCATATCACATCAATAGTACCTGACCTATAGCATATCACATCAATAGGACCTGACCTATAGCATATCACATCAATAGGACCTGATCTATAGCATATCACATCAATAGTACCTGACCTATAGCATATCACATCAATAGTACCTGACCTATAGCATATCACATCAATAGGACCTGACCTATAGCATATCACATCAATAGGACCTGACCTATAGCATATCACATCAATAGGACCTGACCTATAGCATATCACATCAATAGGACCTGACCTATAGCATATCACATCAATAGGACCTGACCTATAGCATATCACATCAATAGGACCTGACCTATAGCATATCACATCAATAGGACCTGACCTATAGCATATCACATCAATAGGACCTGACCTATAGCATATCACATCAATAGGACCTGACCTATAGCATATCACATCAATAGGACCTGACCTATAGCATATCACATCAATAGTACCTGACCTATAGCATATATCACATCAATAGGACCTGACCTATAGCATATCACATCAATAGGACCTGACCTATAGCATATCACATCAATAGGACCTGACCTATAGCATATCACATCAATAGGACCTGACCTATAGCATATCACATCAATACCTGACCTATAGCATATCACATCAATAGGACCTGATCTATAGCATATCACATCAATAGTACCTGACCTATAGCATATCCTAATCACATCAATAGGACCTGATCTATAGCATATCACATCAATAGGACCTGACCTATAGCATATCACATCAATAGGACCTGACCTATAGCATATCACATCAATAGGACCTGACCTATAGCATATCACATCAATAGGACCTGACCTATAGCATATCACATCAATAGTACCTGACCTATAGCATATCACATCAATAGGACCTGACCTATAGCATATCACATCAATAGGACCTGACCTATAGCATATCACATCAATATACCTGAATAGCATACCTGACCATCAATAGACCTGACCTATAGCATATCACATCAATAGGACCTGACCTATAGCATATCACATCAATAGTACCTGACCTATAGCATATCACATCAATAGAACCTGACCTATAGCATATCACATCAATAGACCTGACCTATAGCATATCACATCAATAGGACCTGACCTATAGCATATCACATCAATAGGACCTGACCTATAGCATATCACATCAATAGGACCTGACCTATAGCATATCACATCAATAGGACCTGACCTATAGCATATCACATCAATAGGACCTGACCTATAGCATATCCTAATCACATCAATAGGACCTGATCTATAGCATATCACATCAATAGTACCTGACCTATAGCATATCACATCAATAGGACCTGACCTATAGCATATCACATCAATAGGACCTGACCTATAGCATATCACATCAATAGGACCTGACCTATAGCATATCACATCAATAGGACCTGACCTATAGCATATCACATCAATAGGACCTGACCTATAGCATATCACATCAATAGGACCTGATCTATAGCATATCACATCAATAGTACCTGACCTATAGCATATCACATCAATAGGACCTGACCTATAGCATATCACATCAATAGGACCTGACCTATAGCATATCACATCAATAGGACCTGACCTATAGCATATCACATCAATAGGACCTGACCTATAGCATATCACATCAATAGGACCTGACCTATAGCATATCCTAATCACATCAATAGGACCTGACCTATAGCATATCACATCAATAGGACCTGACCTATAGCATATCACATCAATAGGACCTGACCTATAGCATATCACATCAATAGGACCTGATCAATATATCACATCAATGACCTGACCTATAGCATATCACATCAATAGGACCTGACCTATAGCATATCACATCAATAGTACCTGACCTATAGCATATCACATCAATATGACCTATAGCATATCACATCAATAGGACCTATAGCATATCACATCAATAGGACCTGACCTATAGCATATCACATCAATAGGACCTGACCTATAGCATATCACATCAATAGACCTGACCTATAGCATATCACATCAATAGGACCTGATCTATAGCATATCACATCAATAGTACCTGACCTATAGCATATCTAATCATCAATAGGACCTGACCTATAGCATATCACATCAATAGGACCTGACCTATAGCATATCACATCAATAGGACCTGACCTATAGCATATCACATCAATAGGACCTGACCTATAGCATATCACATCAATAGGACCTGACCTATAGCATATCACATCAATAGTACCTGACCTATAGCATATCACATCAATAGGACCTGACCTATAGCATATCACATCAATAGGACCTGACCTATAGCATATCACATCAATAGTACCTGACCTATAGCATATCACATCAATAGGACCTGACCTATAGCATATCACATCAATAGGACCTGATCTATAGCATATCACATCAATAGTACCTGACCTATAGCATATCACATCAATAGGACCTGACCTATAGCATATCACATCAATAGGACCTGACCTATAGCATATCACATCAATAGGACCTGACCTATAGCATATCACATCAATAGGACCTGACCTATAGCATATCCTAATCACATCAATAGGACCTGACCTATAGCATATCACATCAATAGGACCTGACCTATAGCATATCACATCAATAGGACCTGACCTATAGCATATCACATCAATAGGACCTGACCTATAGCATATCACATCAATAGGACCTGACCTATAGCATATCACATCAATAGGACCTGACCTATAGCATATCACATCAATAGGACCTGACCTATAGCATATCACATCAATAGGACCTGACCTATAGCATATCACATCAATAGGACCTGACCTATAGCATATCCATCAATAGGACCTGACCTATAGCATATCACATCAATAGGACCTGACCTATAGCATATCACATCAATAGGACCTGACCTATAGCATATCACATCAATAGGACCTGACCTATAGCATATCACATCAATAGGACCTGACCTATAGCATATATCACATCAATAGGACCTGACCTATAGCATATCACATCAATAGACCTGATCTATAGCATATCACATCAATAGGACCTGACCTATAGCATATCACATCAATAGGACCTGACCTATAGCATATCACATCAATAGGACCTGACCTATAGCATATCACATCAATAGGACCTGACCTATAGCATATCACATCAATAGACCTGACCTATAGCATATATCACATCAATAGGACCTGACCTATAGCATATCACATCAATAGGACCTGACCTATAGCATATCACATCAATAGAACCTGACCTATAGCATATCACATCAATAGGACCTGACCAATAGTATATCACATCAATAGTACCTGACCTATAGCATATCACATCAATAGGACCTGATCTATAGCATATCACATCAATAGTACCTGACCTATAGCATATCACATCAATAGGACCTGATCTATAGCATATCACATCAATAGTACCTGACCTATAGCATATCACATCAATAGTACCTGACCTATAGCATATCACATCAATAGGACCTGACCTATAGCATATCACATCAATAGGACCTGACCTATAGCATATCACATCAATAGGACCTGACCTATAGCATATCACATCAATAGGACCTGACCTATAGCATATCACATCAATAGTACCTGACCTATAGCATATCACATCAATAGGACCTGACCTATAGCATATCACATCAATAGGACCTGACCTATAGCATATCACATCAATAGGACCTGACCTATAGCATATCACATCAATAGGACCTGACCTATAGCATATCCTAATCACATCAATAGGACCTGACCTATAGCATATCACATCAATAGTACCTGACCTATAGCATATCACATCAATAGGACCTGACCTATAGCATATCCTAATCACATCAATAGTACCTGACCTATAGCATATCACATCAATAGGACCTGACCTATAGCATATCACATCAATAGGACCTGATCTATAGTATATCACATCAATAGTACCTGATCTATAGCATATCACATCAATAGGACCTGACCTATAGCATATCACATCAATAGTACCTGACCTATAGCATATCACATCAATAGGACCTGACCTATAGCATATCACATCAATAGGACCTGACCTATAGCATATCACATCAATAGTACCTGACCTATAGCATATCACATCAATAGAACCTGACCTATAGCATATCACATCAATAGGACCTGATCTATAGCATATCACATCAATAGACCTGACCTATAGCATATCACATCAATAGGACCTGACCTATAGCATATCACATCAATAGGACCTGACCTATAGCATATCACATCAATAGGACCTGACCTATAGCATATCACATCAATAGGACCTGACCTATAGCATATCACATCAATAGGACCTGACCTATAGCATATCACATCAATAGGACCTGACCTATAGCATATCACATCAATAGGACCTGACCTATAGCATATCACATCAATAGACCCTACCTATAGCATATCACATCAATAGGACCTGACCTATAGCATATCACATCAATAGAACCTGACCTATAGCATATCACATCAATAGGACCTGACCTATAGCATATCACATCAATAGTACCTGACCTATAGCATATCACATCAATAGACCTGACCTATAGCATATCACATCAATAGGACCTGACCTATAGCATATCACATCAATAGCATACCTATAGCATATCACATCAATAGGACCTGACCTATAGCATATCACATCAATAGGACCTGACCT
Organism: Oncorhynchus keta; assembly: GCF_023373465.1. NCBI lineage: Eukaryota > Metazoa > Chordata > Actinopteri > Salmoniformes > Salmonidae > Oncorhynchus > Oncorhynchus keta. Next base: position 2,092,503 of record NC_068443.1, on the reverse strand, counting down.
ATAGCATATCACATCAATAGGACCTGACCTATAGCATATCACATCAATAGACCTGACCTATAGCATATCACATCAATAGTACCTGACCTATAGCATATCACATCAATAGACCTGACCTATAGCATATCACATCAATAGGACCTGACCTATAGCATATCACATCAATAGGACCTGACCTATAGCATATCACATCAATAGGACCTGACCTATAGCATATATCACATCAATAGGACCTGACCTATAGCATATCACATCAATAGTACCTGACCTCAATAGCTGATATAGCATATCACATCAATAGGACCTGACCTATAGCATATCACATCAATAGGACCTGACCTATAGCATATCACATCAATAGGACCTGACCTATAGCATATCACATCAATAGGACCTGACCTATAGCATATCACATCAATAGGACCTGACCTATAGCATATCACATCAATAGGACCTGACCTATAGCATATCACATCAATAGGACCTGACCTATAGCATATCACATCAATAGGACCTGACCTATAGCATATCACATCAATAGGACCTGACCTATAGCATATCACATCAATAGGACCTGACCTATAGCATATCACATCAATAGGACCTGACCTATAGCATATCACATCAATAGGACCTGACCTATAGCATATCACATCAATAGGACCTGACCTATAGCATATCACATCAATAGGACCTGATCTATAGCATATCACATCAATAGTACCTGACCTATAGCATATCACATCAATAGGACCTGACCTATAGCATATCACATCAATAGGACCTGACCTATAGCATATCACATCAATAGTACCTGACCTATAGCATATCACATCAATAGGACCTGACCTATAGCATATCACATCAATAGTACCTGACCTATAGCATATATCACATCAATAGTACCTGACCTATAGCATATCACATCAATAGGACCTGACCTATAGCATATCACATCAATAGGACCTGACCTATAGCATATCACATCAATAGGACCTGATCTATAGCATATCACATCAATAGTACCTGACCTATAGCATATCCTAATCACATCAATAGGACCTGACCTATAGCATATCACATCAATAGGACCTGACCTATAGCATATCACATCAATAGTACCTGACCTATAGCATATCACATCAATAGAACCTGACCTATAGCATATCACATCAATAGGACCTGACCTATAGCATATCACATCAATAGACCTGACCTATAGCATATATCACATCAATAGGACCTGATCTATAGCATATCACATCAATAGACCTGACCTATAGCATATCACATCAATAGGACCTGACCTATAGCATATCACATCAATAGTACCTGACCTATAGCATATCACATCAATAGGACCTGACCTATAGCATATCACATCAATAGGACCTGACCTATAGCATATCACATCAATAGGACCTGATCTATAGCATATCACATCAATAGGACCTGATCTATAGCATATCACATCAATAGTACCTGACCTATAGCATATCACATCAATAGGACCTGACCTATAGTATATCACATCAATAGGACCTGACCTATAGCATATCCTAATCACATCAATAGGACCTGACCTATAGCATATCACATCAATAGTACCTGATCTATAGCATATCACATCAATAGTACCTGACCTATAGCATATCACATCAATAGGACCTGACCTATAGCATATCACATCAATAGGACCTGACCTATAGCATATCACATCAATAGGACCTGACCTATAGCATATCACATCAATAGGACCTGACCTATAGCATATCACATCAATAGGACCTGACCTATAGCATATCACATCAATAGGACCTGACCTATAGCATATATCACATCAATAGGACCTGACCTATAGCATATCACATCAATAGACCTGACCTATAGCATATATCACATCAATAGGACCTGACCTATAGCATATCACATCAATAGTACCTGATCTATAGCATATCACATCAATAGGACCTGACCTATAGCATATCACATCAATAGGACCTGACCTATAGCATATCACATCAATAGGACCTGACCTATAGCATATCACATCAATAGGACCTGACCTATAGCATATCACATCAATAGGACCTGACCTATAGCATATCACATCAATAGGACCTGACCTATAGCATCACATCAATAGAACCTGACCTATAGCATATCACATCAATAGGACCTGACCTATAGCATATCACATCAATAGGACCTGACCTATAGCATATCACATCAATAGACCTGACCTATAGCATATCACATCAATAGGACCTGATCTATAGCATATCACATCAATAGTACCTGACCTATAGCATATCACATCAATAGACCTGACCTATAGCATATCACATCAATAGACCTGACCTATAGCATATCACATCAATAGTACCTGACCTATAGCATATCACATCAATAGGACCTGACCTATAGCATATCACATCAATAGGACCTGACCTATAGCATATCACATCAATAGGACCTGACCTATAGCATATCACATCAATAGGACCTGACCTATAGCATATCACATCAATAGGACCTGACCTATAGCATATCACATCAATAGGACCTGACCTATAGCATATCACATCAATAGGACCTGACCTATAGCATATCACATCAATAGTACCTGACCTATAGCATATCACATCAATAGGACCTGACCTATAGCATATCATATCACATCAATAGGACCTGACCTATAGCATATCACATCAATAGACCTGACCTATAGCATATATCACATCAATAGGACCTGATCTATAGGACCTGATCTATAGCATATCACATCAATAGTACCTGACCTATAGCATATCACATCAATAGGACCTGACCTATAGCATATCACATCAATAGGACCTGACCTATAGCATATCACATCAATAGGACCTGACCTATAGCATATCACATCAATAGGACCTGACCTATAGCATATCACATCAATAGGACCTGACCTATAGCATATCCTAATCACATCAATAGGACCTGACCTATAGCATATCACATCAATAGGACCTGACCTATAGCATATCACATCAATAGGACCTGATCTATAGCATATCACATCAATAGTACCTGACCTATAGCATATCACATCAATAGGACCTGACCTATAGCATATCACATCAATAGGACCTGACCTATAGCATATCACATCAATAGGACCTGACCTATAGCATATCACATCAATAGTACCTGACCTATAGCATATCCTAATCACATCAATAGGACCTGATCTATAGCATATCACATCAATAGGACCTGATCTATAGCATATCACATCAATAGGACCTGACCTATAGCATATCACATCAATAGGACCTGACCTATAGCATATCACATCAATAGTACCTGACCTATAGTATATCACATCAATAGGACCTGACCTATAGCATATCACATCAATAGTACCTGACCTATAGCATATCACATCAATAGACCTGACCTATAGCATATCACATCAATAGACCTGACCTATAGCATATCACATCAATAGGACCTGACCTATAGCATATCACATCAATAGTACCTGACCTATAGCATATATCACATCAATAGGACCTGACCTATAGCATATCACATCAATAGACCTGATCTATAGCATATCACATCAATAGTACCTGACCTATAGCATATCACATCATAGCATATCACATCAATAGGACCTGACCTATAGCATATCACATCAATAGACCTGACCTATAGCATATCACATCAATAGGACCTGACCTATAGCATATCACATCAATAGACCTGACCTATAGCATATCACATCAATAGGACCTGACCTATAGCATATCACATCAATAGTACCTGACCTACAGCATATCACATCAATAGGACCTGACCTATAGCATATCACATCAATAGGACCTGACCTATAGCATATCACATCAATAGGACCTGACCTATAGCATATCACATCAATAGGACCTGACCTATAGCATATCACATCAATAGGACCTGATCTATAGCATATCACATCAATAGTACCTGACCTATAGCATATCCTAATCACATCAATAGGACCTGACCTATAGCATATCACATCAATAGGACCTGACCTATAGCATATCACATCAATAGGACCTGACCTATAGCATATCACATCAATAGTACCTGACCTATAGCATATCACATCAATAGTACCTGACCTATAGCATATCACATCAATAGGACCTGACCTATAGCATATCACATCAATAGTACCTGACCTATAGCATATCACATCAATAGGACCTGACCTATAGCATATCACATCAATAGTACCTGACCTATAGCATATCACATCAATAGGACCTGACCTATAGCATATCACATCAATAGGACCTGACCTATAGCATATCACATCAATAGGACCTGACCTATAGCATATCACATCAATAGGACCTGACCTATAGCATATCACATCAATAGTACCTGACCTATAGCATATCACATCAATAGAACCTGACCTATAGCATATCCTAATCACATCAATAGGACCTGACCTATAGCATATCACATCAATAGTACCTGACCTATAGCATAATCACATCAATAGGACCTGATCTATAGCATATCACATCAATAGTACCTGACCTATAGCATATCACATCAATAGGACCTGACCTATAGCATATCACATCAATAGGACCTGACCTATAGCATATCACATCAATAGGACCTGACCTATAGCATATCACATCAATAGTACCTGACCTATAGCATATCACATCAATAGGACCTGACCTATAGCATATCACATCAATAGTACCTGATCTATAGCATATCACATCAATAGTACCTGACCTATAGCATATCACATCAATAGGACCTGACCTATAGCATATCACATCAATAGGACCTGACCTATAGCATATCACATCAATAGGACCTGACCTATAGCATATCACATCAATAGGACCTGACCTATAGCATATCACATCAATAGGACCTGACCTATAGCATATCACATCAATAGAACCTGACCTATAGCATATCACATCAATAGGACCTGACCTATAGCATATCACATCAATAGGACCTGACCTATAGCATATCACATCAATAGGACCTGACCTATAGCATATCACATCAATAGGACCTGATCTATAGCATATCACATCAATAGTACCTGACCTATAGCATATCACATCAATAGTACCTGACCTATAGCATATCACATCAATAGGACCTGACCTATAGCATATCACATCAATAGTACCTGACCTATAGCATATCACATCAATAGGACCTGACCTATAGCATATCCTAATCACATCAATAGGACCTGACCTATAGCATATCACATCAATAGGACCTGACCTATAGCATATCACATCAATAGGACCTGATCTATAGCATATCACATCAATAGGACCTGACCTATAGCATATCACATCAATAGGACCTGACCTATAGCATATCACATCAATAGGACCTGACCTATAGCATATCACATCAATAGGACCTGACCTATAGCATATCACATCAATAGTACCTGACCTATAGCATATCACATCAATAGAACCTGACCTATAGCATATCACATCAATAGGACCTGACCTATAGCATATCACATCAATAGTACCTGACCTATAGCATATCCTAATCACATCAATAGGACCTGACCTATAGCATATCACATCAATAGGACCTGATCTATAGCATATCACATCAATAGGACCTGATCTATAGCATATCACATCAATAGGACCTGACCTATAGCATATCACATCAATAGGACCTGACCTATAGCATATCACATCAATAGGACCTGACCTATAGCATATCACATCAATAGGACCTGACCTATAGCATATCACATCAATAGGACCTGACCTATAGCATATCCTAATCACATCAATAGGACCTGACCTATAGCATATCACATCAATAGAACCTGACCTATAGCATATCCTAATCACATCAATAGGACCTGACCTATAGCATATCACATCAATAGTACCTGACCTATAGCATATCACATCAATAGGACCTGACCTATAGCATATCACATCAATAGAACCTGACCTATAGCATATCACATCAATAGGACCTGACCTATAGCATATCACATCAATAGTACCTGACCTATAGCATATCACATCAATAGTACCTGACCTATAGCATATCACATCAATAGTACCTGACCTATAGCATATCACATCAATAGGACCTGACCTATAGCATATCACATCAATAGTACCTGACCTATAGCATATCACATCAATAGGACCTGACCTATAGCATATCACATCAATAGTACCTGACCTATAGCATATCACATCAATAGGACCTGACCTATAGCATATCACATCAATAGGACCTGACCTATAGCATATCACTAATCATCAATAGGACCTGACCTATAGCATATCACATCAATAGTACCTGACCTATAGCATATCACATCAATAGGACCTGACCTATAGCATATCACATCAATAGTACCTGACCTATAGCATATCACATCAATAGTACCTGACCTATAGCATATCACATCAATAGGACCTGACCTATAGCATATCACATCAATAGGACCTGACCTATAGCATATCACATCAATAGGACCTGACCTATAGCATATCACATCAATAGGACCTGACCTATAGCATATCACATCAATATGACCTGATCTATAGCATATCACATCAATAGGACCTGACCTATAGCATATCACATCAATAGTACCTGACCTATAGCATATCACATCAATAGGACCTGACCTATAGCATATCACATCAATAGGACCTGACCTATAGCATATCACATCAATAGTACCTGACCTATAGCATATCACATCAATAGGACCTGACCTATAGCATATCACATCAATAGGACCTGATCTATAGCATATCACATCAATAGTACCTGACCTATAGCATATCCTAATCACATCAATAGGACCTGATCTATAGCATATCACATCAATAGTACCTGACCTATAGCATATCACATCAATAGTACCTGACCTATAGCATATCACATCAATAGGACCTGACCTATAGCATATCACATCAATAGGACCTGACCTATAGCATATCACATCAATAGGACCTGACCTATAGCATATCACATCAATAGAACCTGACCTATAGCATATCACATCAATAGTACCTGACCTATAGTATATCACATCAATAGGACCTGACCGATAGCATATCCTAATCACATCAATAGGACCTGACCTATAACATATCACATCAATAGTACCTGATCTATAGCATATCACATCAATAGTACCTGACCTATAGCTTATCACATCAATAGGACCTGACCTATAGCATATCACATCAATAGGACCTGATCTATAGCATATCACATCAATAGGACCTGATCTATAGCATATCACATCAATAGAACCTGACCTATAGCATATCCTAATCGCATCAATAGGACCTGACCTATAGCATATCACATCAATAGTACCTGATCTATAGCATATCACATCAATAGGACCTGACCTATAGCATATCACATCAATAGTACCTGACCTATAGCATATCACATCAATAGTTCTCACCTGACCCTATAGCATATCAGACATCAATAGTTACCATGGAGACCTGACACAGTAGAAAAAAATAGTCTATATACAATGTGTGCAAAAGGCATAGCGAATAATCACATCAATATGACCTGACCTATAGCATATCACATCAATAGGACCTGACCTATAGCTATATCACATCAATAGCTGATGTTTGATCTATGGAGAGAGATAAAGTCTCCAATCAGCATCAATTCGTTAGTCACAGGCAGCAGAGTACTGGAACGACCAAATGAGGTGTTGGCTTTAGGGATGATCAGTGAGATACACCTGCTGGATCACGGATAGTGACCACTGAGATAAGGCGGAGCTTTACCTAGCATCAATAGGACCTGACCTATAGCATATCACATCAATAGTGACCTGACCTGCATAGCATATCACATCAATAGGACCTGAGTCCTATAGCATATCACATCAATAGGACCTGACCTATGGAGATGTTTGATATCACATCAAGCCAGACACTAGGTACTTATAGATGTCCACATATAGGTTGGAACCATCCAGGGTGGTGATATCACATCAATAGGACCTGACCTATAGCATATCACATCAATAGGGAATCGCCCGCCAAGACCATCATTGATATATCCTCAATAGAACCCTGTGGCATATCACATCAATAGGACCTGACTCTATAGCATATCACATCAATAGGACCTGACCGAGGCTATAGCATATCACATCAATAGGTCGATGAAGACGGCTGCACAGACTGTCTATAGCATATCACCATCAATAGTGACCTGACCTATAGCATATCACATCAATAGGACCTGATCTATAGCTATATCAGTTTGGGTCCATCAATAGGACCTGACCTATAGCATATCACATCAATAGTCCACCTGACCTATAGCATATCACATCAATAGAACCTGAGGCTTGGGTGAGGAATAGCTAGCTGTTGGCCGAGGTTGGAGTAGCCATATGGCCACCTGTGCCTATAGTTTTCATATCACATCAATAGACCGTGTTTCCTACCTCAGTGCAGTGGGAGGTGCTCTTGTTCTCCATCACAGTGCACTTTTTGGAGTTGGAGCTACAGGATCAATCTGCCTGAAGAAGCTGGCCTTAGCTTTCCTGACCTGACCTATAGCATATCACATCAATAGGACCTGACCTATGCAGCAGGATATCACATCAATAGGACCTGATCTGTTCTTGGTTCTATAGCATATCAGTTCAATGACCAGGCATCCTGACTGACGGGATGAGGTATGTCCTTCCAGGATATCGGGCCAGGTCGATTAGAAAGGCCTGCTCACAGAAGTGTTTTAGGGAGCGTTTGACAGTGATGAGGGTGGTCGTTTGACTGCGGCTCCGTGGCGGATACAGGCGATGAGGCAGTGATCGCTGAGATCCTGGTTGCATAGACACATCAATAGTTGGTCAGGATGACGTCTATGAGGGTGCCCTTGACCTACCTGGTGGGTTCCTTGATATCACATCAATAGGACCTGAGCTTAGATTGTAGGACTGCCGGGGTGTTAAGCATATCCCAGTTTCACCTAACAGAACAAACTCTGAAGCTAGATACCTGACCTATAGCTGACGGGGGTCATAGGCACATCAATAGGACCTGATTCTAGTAGTTCAAACTGTTATATCACATCAATAGGACCTGATCTATAGCATATCACATCAATAGGACCTGATCTATAGCATATCACATCAATAGTACCTGACCTATAGCATATCACATCAATAGGACCTGACCTATAGCATATCACATCAATAGGACCTGACCTATAGCATATCACATCAATAGGACCTGACCTATAGCATATCACATCAATAGGACCTGATCTATAGCATATCCTAATCACATCAATAGGACCTGACCTATAGCATATCACATCAATAGTACCTGATCTATAGCATATCACATCAATAGTACCTGACCTATAGCATATCACATCAATAGGACCTGACCTATAGCATATCACATCAATAGGACCTGACCTATAGCATATCACATCAATAGGACCTGATCTATAGCATATCACATCAATAGTACCTGACCTATAGCATATCACATCAATAGGACCTGACCTATAGCATATCACATCAATAGGACCTGACCTATAGCATATCACATCAATAGGACCTGACCTATAGCATATCACATCAATAGGACCTGACCTATAGCATATCACATCAATAGGACCTGATCTATAGCATATCCTAATCACATCAATAGGACCTGACCTATAGCATATCACATCAATAGGACCTGATCTATAGCATATCACATCAATAGGACCTGACCTATAGCATATCACATCAATAGGACCTGACCTATAGCATATCACATCAATAGGACCTGATCTATAGCATATCACATCAATAGTACCTGACCTATAGCATATCCTAATCACATCAATAGGACCTGACCTATAGCATATCACATCAATAGGACCTGATCTATAGCATATCACATCAATAGTACCTGACCTATAGCATATCCTAATCACATCAATAGGACCTGATCTATAGCATATCACATCAATAGTACCTGACCTATAGCATATCCTAATCACATCAATAGTACCTGACCTATAGCATATCACATCAATAGGACCTGACCTATAGCATATCACATCAATAGGACCTGACCTATAGCATATCACATCAATAGGACCTGATCTATAGCATATCACATCAATAGTACCTGACCTATAGCATATCCTAATCACATCAATAGGACCTGATCTATAGCATATCACATCAATAGTACCTGACCTATAGCATATCACATCAATAGTACCTGACCTATAGCATATCACATCAATAGAACCTGACCTATAGCATATCCTAATCACATCAATAGGACCTGACCTATAACATATCACATCAATAGAACCTGACCTATAGCATATATCACATCAATAGGACCTGACCTATAGCATATCACATCAATAGTACCTGATCTATAGCATATCACATCAATAGTACCTGACCTATAGCATATCACATCAATAGGACCTGACCTATAGCATATCACATCAATAGGACCTGACCTATAGCATATCACATCAATAGGACCTGATCTATAGCATATCACATCAATAGGACCTGACCTATAGCATATCACATCAATAGGACCTGACCTATAGCATATCACATCAATAGAACCTGACCTATAGCATATCACATCAATAGGACCTGACCTATAGCATATCACATCAATAGGACCTGACCTATAGCATATCACATCAATAGGACCTGATCTATAGCATATCACATCAATAGGACCTGATCTATAGCATATCACATCAATAGTACCTGACCTATAGCATATCACATCAATAGTACCTGACCTATAGCATATCACATCAATAGGACCTGACCTATAGCATATCACATCAATAGTACCTGACCTATAGCATATCACATCAATAGGACCTGACCTATAGCATATCACATCAATAGGACCTGACCTATAGCATATCACATCAATAGGACCTGACCTATAGCATATCACATCAATAGGACCTGACCTATAGCATATCACATCAATAGTACCTGATCTATAGCATATCACATCAATAGGACCTGACCTATAGCATATCACATCAATAGGACCTGATCTATAGCATATCACATCAATAGGACCTGACCTATAGCATATCACATCAATAGGACCTGACCTATAGCATATCACATCAATAGGACCTGACCTATAGCATATCCTAATCACATCAATAGGACCTGACCTATAGCATATCACATCAATAGTACCTGACCTATAGCATATCACATCAATAGGACCTGATCTATAGCATATCACATCAATAGGACCTGACCTATAGCATATCACATCAATAGGACCTGACCTATAGCATATCACATCAATAGACCTGAGCTATAGCATATATCACATCAATAGGACCTGACCTATAGCATATCACATCAATAGAACCTGACCTATAGCATATCACATCAATAGGACCTGACCTATAGCATATCACATCAATAGTACCTGACCTATAGCATATCACATCAATAGAACCTGACCTATAGCATATCCTAATCACATCAATAGGACCTGACCTATAGCATATCACATCAATAGGACCTGACCTATAGCATATCACATCAATAGGACCTGATCTATAGCATATCACATCAATAGTACCTGACCATCAATAGGACCTGATCTATAGCATATCACATCAATAGAACCTGACCTATAGCATATCCTAATCACATCAATAGGACCTGACCTATAGCATATCACATCAATAGTACCTGATCTATAGCATATCACATCAATAGTACCTGACCTATAGCATATCACATCAATAGGACCTGACCTATAGCATATCACATCAATAGAACCTGACCTATAGCATATCCTAATCACATCAATAGGACCTGACCTATAGCATATCACATCAATAGAACCTGACCTATAGCATATCCTAATCACATCAATAGGACCTGACCTATAGCATATCACATCAATAGTACCTGATCTATAGCATATCACATCAATAGTACCTGACCTATAGCATATCACATCAATAGGACCTGATCTATAGCATATCACATCAATAGTACCTGACCTATAGCATATCACATCAATAGTACCTGACCTATAGCATATCACATCAATAGGACCTGACCTATAGCATATCACATCAATAGTACCTGACCTATAGCATATCACATCAATAGGACCTGACCTATAGCATATCACATCAATAGGACCTGACCTATAGCATATCACATCAATAGGACCTGATCTATAGCATATCACATCAATAGGACCTGATCTATAGCATATCACATCAATAGGACCTGACCTATAGCATATCACATCAATAGGACCTGACCTATAGCATATCACATCAATAGGACCTGACCTATAGCATATCACATCAATAGTACCTGACCTATAGCATATCACATCAATAGAACCTGACCTATAGCATATCCTAATCACATCAATAGGACCTGACCTATAACATATCACATCAATAGAACCTGACCTATAGCATATCCTAATCACATCAATAGGACCTGACCTATAGCATATCACATCAATAGGACCTGATCTATAGCATATCACATCAATAGTACCTGATCTATAGCATATCACATCAATAGGACCTGACCTATAGCATATCACATCAATAGGACCTGATCTATAGCATATCACATCAATAGGACCTGACCTATAGCATATCACATCAATAGGACCTGACCTATAGCATATCACATCAATAGGACCTGACCTATAGCATATAATCACATCAATAGGACCTGATCTATAGCATATCACATCAATAGACCTGACCTATAGCATATCCTAATCACATCAATAGGACCTGATCTATAGCATATCACATCAATAGTACCTGACCTATAGCATATCACATCAATAGTACCTGACCTATAGCATATCACATCAATAGAACCTGACCTATAGCATATCCTAATCACATCAATAGGACCTGACCTATAACATATCACATCAATAGAACCTGACCTATAGCATATCCTAATCACATCAATAGGACCTGATCTATAGCATATCACATCAATAGTACCTGACCTATAGCATATCACATCAATAGGACCTGACCTATAGCATATCCTAATCACATCAATAGTACCTGACCTATAGCATATCACATCAATAGGACCTGACCTATAGCATATCACATCAATAGGACCTGATCTATAGCATATCACATCAATAGTACCTGACCTATAGCATATCACATCAATAGGACCTGACCTATAGCATATCACATCAATAGAACCTGACCTATAGCATATCCTAATCACATCAATAGGACCTGACCTATAGCATATCACATCAATAGAACCTGACCTATAGCATATCCTAATCACATCAATAGGACCTGACCTATAGCATATCACATCAATAGTACCTGATCTATAGCATATCACATCAATAGTACCTGACCTATAGCATATCACATCAATAGGACCTGACCTATAGCATATCACATCAATAGGACCTGACCTATAGCATATCACATCAATAGAACCTGACCTACAGCATATCACATCAATAGGACCTGACCTATAGCATATCACATCAATAGTACCTGACCTACAGCATATCACATCAATAGGACCTGACCTATAGCATATCACATCAATAGGACCTGATCTATAGCATATCACATCAATAGGACCTGACCTATAGCATATCACATATAGGACCTGATCTATAGCATATCACATCAATAGGACCTGATCTATAGCATATCACATCAATAGTACCTGACCTATAGCATATCACATCAATAGGACCTGACCTATAGCATATCACATCAATAGGACCTGACCTATAGCATATCACATCAATAGGACCTGACCTATAGCATATCACATCAATAGGACCTGACCTATAGCATATCACATCAATAGAACCTGACCTATAGCATATCACATCAATAGGACCTGACCTATAGCATATCCTAATCACATCAATAGGACCTGACCTATAACATATCACATCAATAGTACCTGACCTATAGCATATCACATCAATAGGACCTGACCTATAGCATATCACATCAATAGTACCTGACCTATAGCATATCACATCAATAGGACCTGACCTATAGCATATCACATCAATAGAACCTGACCTATAGCATATCCTAATCACATCAATAGGACCTGACCTATAGCATATCACATCAATAGAACCTGACCTATAGCATATCCTAATCACATCAATAGGACCTGACCTATAGCATATCACATCAATAGTACCTGATCTATAGCATATCACATCAATAGTACCTGACCTATAGCATATCACATCAATAGGACCTGACCTATAGCATATCACATCAATAGGACCTGACCTATAGCATATCACATCAATAGGACCTGACCTATAGCATATCACATCAATAGAACCTGACCTATAGCATATCACATCAATAGGACCTGACCTATAGCATATCACATCAATAGGACCTGACCTATAGCATATCACATCAATAGGACCTGATCTATAGCATATCACATCAATAGGACCTGATCTATAGCATATCACATCAATAGTACCTGACCTATAGCATATCACATCAATAGGACCTGACCTATAGCATATCACATCAATAGGACCTGACCTATAGCATATCACATCAATAGGACCTGACCTATAGCATATCACATCAATAGGACCTGACCTATAGCATATCACATCAATAGTACCTGACCTATAGCATATCACATCAATAGAACCTGACCTATAGCATATCCTAATCACATCAATAGGACCTGACCTATAGCATATCACATCAATAGAACCTGACCTATAGCATATCCTAATCACATCAATAGGACCTGATCTATAGCATATCACATCAATAGTACCTGATCTATAGCATATCACATCAATAGTACCTGACCTATAGCATATCACATCAATAGGACCTGATCTATAGCATATCACATCAATAGGACCTGACCTATAGCATATCACATCAATAGTACCTGATCTATAGCATATCACATCAATAGAACCTGATCTATAGCATATCACATCAATAGGACCTGATCTATAGCATATCACATCAATAGTACCTCAATAGACCTGACCTATAGCATATCACATCAATAGGACCTGACCTAGAGCATATCACATCAATAGAACCTGACCTATAGCATATCACATCAATAGGACCTGACCTATAGCATATCACATCAATAGGACCTGACCTATAGCATATCACATCAATAGGACCTGATCTATAGCATATCACATCAATAGGACCTGATCTATAGCATATCACATCAATAGTACCTGACCTATAGCATATCACATCAATAGGACCTGACCTATAGCATATCACATCAATAGGACCTGACCTATAGCATATCACATCAATAGGACCTGACCTATAGCATATCACATCAATAGGACCTGACCTATAGCATATCACATCAATAGTACCTGACCTATAGCATATCACATCAATAGTACCTGACCTATAGCATATCCTAATCACATCAATAGTACCTGACCTATAGCATATCACATCAATAGTACCTGACCTATAGCATATCACATCAATAGGACCTGATCTATAGCATAGTCAATAGTACCTGATCTATAGCATATCACATCAATAGGACCTGACCTATAGCATATCACATCAATAGGACCTGACCTATAGCATATCACATCAATAGGACCTGACCTATAGCATATCACATCAATAGTACCTGACCTATAGCATATCACATCAATAGTACCTGACCTATAGCATATCCTAATCACATCAATAGGACCTGACCTATAACATATCACATCAATAGAACCTGACCTATAGCATATCCTAATCACATCAATAGGACCTGATCTATAGCATATCACATCAATAGTACCTGACCTATAGCATATCACATCAATAGGACCTGACCTATAGCATATCACATCAATAGAACCTGACCTATAGCATATCCTAATCACATCAATAGGACCTGACCTATAACATATCACATCAATAGAACCTGACCTATAGCATATCCTAATCACATCAATAGGACCTGACCTATAGCATATCACATCAATAGTACCTGACCTATAGCATATCACATCAATAGGACCTGACCTATAGCATATCCTAATCACATCAATAGTACCTGACCTATAGCATATCACATCAATAGAACCTGACCTATAGCATATCCTAATCACATCAATAGGACCTGACTATAGCTATATTTTTTTTTTTTAGCATATCACATCAATAGAACCTGACCTAGCATAGCATATCACATCAATAGTCAACCTGACCTATATACAATGTGCAAAAGGCATGAGGAGGTAGCGAATAATACAATTTTGCATATCAGACATCAATGTACCAGGTAGAGATATTGGTGTGCCAGAAAAGTAAATAAATAAAAACAGTATAAAAACATATGGGAATAGATAGGTGAAACTATTTACCTATAGACTATGTACAGCTGCAGCGATCGGTTAGCTGCTCGGATCCTGAGTTATGAGGGCATATCAGTCACAGGCAGCAGTCAATATGAGGTGTTGGCTTTAGGGATGATCAGGACCTGACCTATAGCATATCAGCATCATGGAATAGGACCTGATATAGCATATCACATCAATAGAGCATACAGGACCTGACCTACTAGCATATCACATCAATATCGACAAGTCAATAGGACGACCTAGGATAGTCAGTTACTAGGGTAAGCTTGGCAGCGTGAGTGAAGGAGGCTTTGTTCGGAATAGAAAGCCGACTCTGGATTTGATTTTTGATGGAGATGTTTGATGTGAGTCTGGAAGGAGAGTTTGCAGTCTAGCCAGACCTGATCTATAGCATATCAAGGTTGGAACATCAATAGTCGGGCACCTGCACGATCTATAGCATATCACATCAATAGGACCTGACCTATAGCATATCACATCAATAGCAAGAGCAACATCACCTGACCTACCCCCATAGACTGCCAGAGGACCGGACATCATGCCCTATTTGACACACTGAATCACCAGGCAAGGCAGTCATCCTGACCGAGGCTGTTAGTCTATCACATCAATTGACAGAGTCCTATAGCATATCACATCAATAGTTACCTGATCTATAGCATATCACATCAATAGGACCTGATGGTCTATAGCATATCACATCAATAGTCAATAGTACCTGACCTATAGCATATCACATCAATAGGACCTGACCTATAGCATATCACATCAATAGAACCTGACCTATAGCATATCCTAATCACATCAATAGGACCTGACCTATAGCATATCACATCAATAGAACCTGACCTATAGCATATCCTAATCACATCAATAGGACCTGACTAGCATATCACATCAATAGTACCTGATCAGCATATCACATCAATAGTACCTGACCTATAGCATATCACATCAATAGGACCTGACCTATAGCATATCACATCAATAGGACCTGATCTATAGCATATCACATCAATAGTACCTGACCTATAGCATATCACATCAATAGGACCTGACCTATAGCATATCACATCAATAATACCTGACCTATAGCATATCACATCAATAGACCTGATCTATAGCATATCACATCAATAGGACCTGACCTATAGCATATCACATCAATAGGACCTGATCTATAGCATATCACATCAATAGGACCTGACCTATAGCATATCACATCAATAGGACCTGACCTATAGCATATCACATCAATAGAACCTGACCTATAGCATATCACATCAATAGGACCTGACCTATAGCATATCACATCAATAGGACCTGACCTATAGCATATCACATCAATAGGACCTGATCTATAGCATATCACATCAATAGGACCTGATCTATAGCATATCACATCAATAGTACCTGACCTATAGCATATCACATCAATAGGACCTGACCTATAGCATATCACATCAATAGGACCTGACCTATAGCATATCACATCAATAGGACCTGACCTATAGCATATCACATCAATAGGACCTGACCTATAGCATATCACATCAATAGTACCTGACCTATAGCATATCACATCAATAGTACCTGACCTATAGCATATCACATCAATAGTACCTGACCTATAGCATATCACATCAATAGTACCTGACCTATAGCATATCACATCAATAGGACCTGATCTATAGCATATCACATCAATAGTACCTGATCTATAGCATATCACATCAATAGGACCTGACCTATAGCATATCACATCAATAGGACCTGATCTATAGCATATCACATCAATAGGACCTGACCTATAGCATATCACATCAATAGTACCTGACCTATAGCATATCACATCAATAGAACCTGACCTAGCATATCCTAATCACATCAATAGGACCTGACCTATAACATATCACATCAATAGGACCTGACCTATAGCATATATCACATCAATAGGACCTGATCTATAGCATATCACATCAATAGTACCTGACCTATAGCATATCACATCAATAGGACCTGACCTATAGCATATCACATCAATAGAACCTGACCTATAGCATATATCACATCAATAGGACCTGACCTATAGCATATCACATCAATAGGACCTGACCTATAGCATATCACATCAATAGGACCTGACCTATAGCATATCACATCAATAGGACCTGACCTATAGCATATCACATCAATAGAACCTGACCTATAGCATATCCTAATCACATCAATAGGACCTGACCTATAGCATATCACATCAATAGGACCTGACCTATAGCATATCACATCAATAGGACCTGATCTATAGCATATCACATCAATAGTACCTGACCTATAGCATATCACATCAATAGGACCTGACCTATAGCATATCACATCAATAGAACCTGACCTATAGCATATCCTAATCACATCAATAGGACCTGACCTATAACATATCACATCAATAGAACCTGACCTATAGCATATATCACATCAATAGGACCTGACCTATAGCATATCACATCAATAGTACCTGACCTATAGCATATCACATCAATAGTACCTGACCTATAGCATATCACATCAATAGGACCTGACCTATAGCATATCACATCAATAGGACCTGACCTATAGCATATCACATCAATAGGACCTGACCTATAGCATATCACATCAATAGGACCTGACCTATAGCATATCACATCAATAGTACCTGACCTACAGCATATCACATCAATAGGACCTGACCTATAGCATATCACATCAATAGGACCTGATCTATAGCATATCACATCAATAGGACCTGACCTATAGCATATCACATCAATAGGACCTGACCTATAGCATATCACATCAATAGAACCTGACCTATAGCATATCACATCAATAGGACCTGACCTATAGCATATCACATCAATAGGACCTGACCTATAGCATATCACATCAATAGGACCTGACCTATAGCATATCACATCAATAGGACCTGATCTATAGCATATCACATCAATAGTACCTGACCTATAGCATATCACATCAATAGTACCTGACCTATAGCATATCACATCAATAGAACCTGACCTATAGCATATCCTAATCACATCAATAGGACCTGACCTATAGCATATCACATCAATAGGACCTGACCTATAGCATATCACATCAATAGGACCTGACCTATAGCATATCACATCAATAGTACCTGACCTATAGCATATCACATCAATAGGACCTGACCTATAGCATATCACATCAATACCTGGTCTATAGCATATCACATCAATAGGACCTGATCTATAGCATATCACATCAATAGTACCTGACCTATAGCATATCACATCAATAGTACCTGACCTATAGCATATCACATCAATAGGACCTGACCTATAGCATATCACATCAATAGGACCTGACCTATAGCATATCACATCAATAGGACCTGACCTATAGCATATCACATCAATAGACCTGACCTATAGCATATCACATCAATAGACCTGACCTATAGCATATCACATCAATAGGACCTGACCTATAGTATATCACATCAATAGGACCTGACCTATAGTATATCACATCAATAGGACCTGACCTATAGCATATCACATCAATAGTACCTGACCTATAGCATATCACATCAATAGGACCTGACCTATAGCATATCACATCAATAGGACCTGACCTATAGCATATCACATCAATAGGACCTGACCTATAGCATATCACATCAATAGGACCTGACCTATAGCATATCACATCAATAGGACCTGACCTATAGCATATCACATCAATAGGACCTGATCTATAGCATATCACATCAATAGTACCTGACCTATAGCATATCCTAATCACATCAATAGGACCTGATCTATAGCATATCACATCAATAGTACCTGACCTATAGCATATCACATCAATAGTACCTGACCTATAGCATATCACATCAATAGGACCTGACCTATAGCATATCACATCAATAGCATATCACATCAATAGGACCTGACCTATAGCATATCACATCAATAGTACCTGACCTATAGCATATCACATCAATAGGACCTGACCTATAGCATATCACATCAATAGGACCTGATCTATAGCATATCACATCAATAGTACCTGACCTATAGCATATCACATCAATAGTACCTGACCTATAGCATATCACATCAATAGTACCTGACCTATAGCATATCACATCAATAGGACCTGACCTATAGCATATCACATCAATAGTACCTGATCTATAGCATATCACATCAATAGGACCTGACCTATAGCATATCACATCAATAGTACCTGACCTATAGCATATCACATCAATAGGACCTGATCTATAGCATATCACATCAATAGGACCTGACCTATAGCATATCACATCAATAGGACCTGACCTATAGCATATCACATCAATAGGACCTGACCTATAGCATATCACATCAATAGGACCTGACCTATAGCATATCACATCAATAGTACCTGACCTATAGCATATCACATCAATAGGACCTGACCTATAGCATATCACATCAATAGGACCTGACCTATAGCATATCACATCAATAGGACCTGACCTATAGCATATCACATCAATAGGACCTGATCTATAGCATATCACATCAATAGGACCTGACCTATAGCATATCCTAATCACATCAATAGGACCTGACCTATAGCATATCACATCAATAGGACCTGACCTATAGCATATCACATCAATAGGACCTGACCTATAGCATATCACATCAATAGGACCTGACCTATAGCATATCACATCAATAGGACCTGACCTATAGCATATCACATCAATAGGACCTGACCTATAGCATATCACATCAATAGTACCTGACCTATAGCATATCACATCAATAGGACCTGACCTATAGCATATCACATCAATAGGACCTGATCTATAGCATATCACATCAATAGGACCTGACCTATAGCATATCACATCAATAGAACCTGACCTATAGCATATCACATCAATAGGACCTGACCTATAGCATATCACATCAATAGGACCTGACCTATAGCATATCACATCAATAGGACCTGACCTATAGCATATCACATCAATAGGACCTGACCTATAGCATATCACATCAATAGGACCTGATCTATAGCATATCACATCAATAGGACCTGACCTATAGCATATCACATCAATAGGACCTGACCTATAGCATATCACATCAATAGAACCTGACCTATAGCATATCACATCAATAGGACCTGACCTATAGCATATCACATCAATAGTACCTGACCTATAGCATATCACATCAATAGAACCTGACCTATAGCATATCCTAATCACATCAATAGGACCTGATCTATAGCATATCACATCAATAGTACCTGACCTATAGCATATCACATCAATAGTACCTGACCTATAGCATATCACATCAATAGGACCTGACCTATAGCATATCACATCAATAGGACCTGATCTATAGCATATCACATCAATAGTACCTGATCTATAGCATATCACATCAATAGGACCTGACCTATAGCATATCACATCAATAGGACCTGACCTATAGCATATCACATCAATAGGACCTGACCTATAGCATATCACATCAATAGGACCTGACCTATAGCATATCACATCAATAGTACCTGACCTATAGCATATCACATCAATAGGACCTGACCTATAGCATATCACATCAATAGTACCTGACCTATAGCATATCACATCAATAGGACCTGACCTATAGCATATCACATCAATAGGACCTGACCTATAGCATATCACATCAATAGTACCTGACCTATAGCATATCACATCAATAGGACCTGATCTATAGCATATCACATCAATAGGACCTGACCTATAGCATATCACATCAATAGGACCTGACCTATAGCATATCACATCAATAGTACCTGACCTATAGCATATCACATCAATAGGACCTGACCTATAGCATATCACATCAATAGGACCTGACCTATAGCATATCACATCAATAGTACCTGACCTATAGCATATCCTAATCACATCAATAGGACCTGATCTATAGCATATCACATCAATAGTACCTGACCTATAGCATATCACATCAATAGTACCTGACCTATAGCATATCACATCAATAGTACTTGACCTATAGCATATCACATCAATAGGACCTGACCTATAGCATATCACATCAATAGTACCTGACCTATAGCATATCACATCAATAGTACCTGACCTATAGCATATCACATCAATAGGACCTGACCTATAGCATATCACATCAATAGGACCTGATCTATAGCATATCACATCAATAGTACCTACCTATAGCATATCACATCAATAGTACCTGACCTATAGCATATCACATCAATAGACCTGACCTATAGCATATCACATCAATAGTACCTGACCTATAGCATATCACATCAATAGTACCTGACCTATAGCATATCACATCAATAGGACCTGATCTATAGCATATCACATCAATAGGACCTGATCTATAGCATATCACATCAATAGTACCTGACCTATAGCATATCACATCAATAGGACCTGACCTATAGCATATCACATCAATAGTACCTGACCTATAGCATATCACATCAATAGGACCTGACCTATAGCATATCACATCAATAGGACCTGATCTATAGCATATCACATCAATAGGACCTGACCTATAGCATATCACATCAATAGGACCTGACCTATAGCATATCACATCAATAGGACCTGACCTATAGCATATCACATCAATAGGACCTGACCTATAGCATATCACATCAATAGTACCTGACCTATAGCATATCACATCAATAGGACCTGACCTATAGCATATCACATCAATAGTACCTGACCTATAGCATATCACATCAATAGGACCTGACCTATAGCATATCCTAATCACATCAATAGGACCTGACCTATAGCATATCACATCAATAGTACCTGACCTATAGCATATCACATCAATAGGACCTGACCTATAGCATATCACATCAATAGGACCTGACCTATAGCATATCACATCAATAGGACCTGACCTATAGCATATCACATCAATAGGACCTGACCTATAGCATATCACATCAATAGGACCTGACCTATAGCATATCACATCAATAGGACCTGACCTATAGCATATCACATCAATAGGACCTGACCTATAGCATATCACATCAATAGGACCTGACCTATAGCATATCACATCAATAGTACCTGACCTATAGCATATCACATCAATAGGACCTGACCTATAGCATATCACATCAATAGGACCTGACCTATAGCATATCACATCAATAGGACCTGACCTATAGCATATCACATCAATAGTACCTGACCTATAGCATATCCTAATCACATCAATAGTACCTGACCTATAGCATATCACATCAATAGGACCTGACCTATAGCATATCACATCAATAGGACCTGATCTATAGCATATCACATCAATAGTACCTGACCTATAGCATATCACATCAATAGTACCTGACCTATAGCATATCACATCAATAGTACCTGACCTATAGCATATCACATCAATAGGACCTGACCTATAGCATATCACATCAATAGTACCTGACCTATAGCATATCACATCAATAGGACCTGACCTATAGCATATCACATCAATAGTACCTGACCTATAGCATATCACATCAATAGGACCTGACCTATAGCATATCACATCAATAGGACCTGACCTATAGCATATCACATCAATAGGACCTGACCTATAGCATATCACATCAATAGGACCTGACCTATAGCATATCACATCAATAGAACCTGACCTATAGCATATCACATCAATAGTACCTGACCTATAGCATATCACATCAATAGGACCTGACCTATAGCATATCACATCAATAGGACCTGACCTATAGCATATCACATCAATAGGACCTGACCTATAGCATATCACATCAATAGGACCTGATCTATAGCATATCACATCAATAGGACCTGACCTATAGCATATCCTAATCACATCAATAGGACCTGACCTATAGCATATCACATCAATAGGACCTGACCTATAGCATATCACATCAATAGAACCTGACCTATAGCATATCACATCAATAGGACCTGACCTATAGCATATCACATCAATAGGACCTGATCTATAGCATATCACATCAATAGGACCTGATCTATAGCATATCACATCAATAGGACCTGATCTATAGCATATCACATCAATAGGACCTGACCTATAGCATATATCACATCAATAGGACCTGATCTATAGCATATCACATCAATAGGACCTGACCTATAGCATATCACATCAATAGAACCTGACCTATAGCATATCACATCAATAGGACCTGATCTATAGCATATCACATCAATAGGACCTGATCTATAGCATATCACATCAATAGGACCTGACCTATAGCATATCCTAATCACATCAATAGGACCTGATCTATAGCATATCACATCAATAGGACCTGACCTATAGCATATCACATCAATAGGACCTGACCTATAGCATATCACATCAATAGGACCTGACCTATAGCATATCACATCAATAGGACCTGACCTATAGCATATCACATCAATAGTACCTGACCTATAGCATATCACATCAATAGGACCTGACCTATAGCATATCACATCAATAGTACCTGACCTATAGCATATCACATCAATAGGACCTGATCTATAGCATATCACATCAATAGGACCTGACCTATAGCATATCACATCAATAGGACCTGACCTATAGCATATCACATCAATAGGACCTGATCTATAGCATATCACATCAATAGGACCTGACCTATAGCATATCACATCAATAGGACCTGACCTATAGCATATCACATCAATAGACCTGACCTATAGCATATCACATCAATAGGACCTGACCTATAGCATATCACATCAATAGGACCTGATCTATAGCATATCACATCAATAGTACCTGACCTATAGCATATCACATCAATAGGACCTGACCTATAGCATATCACATCAATAGGACCTGACCTATAGCATATCACATCAATAGGACCTGACCTATAGCATATCACATCAATAGGACCTGACCTATAGCATATCACATCAATAGTACCTGACCTATAGCATATCACATCAATAGGACCTGACCTATAGCATATCACATCAATAGTACCTGACCTATAGCATATCACATCAATAGGACCTGACCTATAGCATATCACATCAATAGGACCTGACCTATAGCATATCACATCAATAGGACCTGATCTATAGCATATCACATCAATAGGACCTGATCTATAGCATATCACATCAATAGGACCTGACCTATAGCATATCCTAATCACATCAATAGGACCTGATCTATAGCATATCACATCAATAGGACCTGACCTATAGCATATCACATCAATAGGACCTGACCTATAGCATATCACATCAATAGGACCTGACCTATAGCATATCACATCAATAGGACCTGACCTATAGCATATCACATCAATAGGACCTGACCTATAGCATATCACATCAATAGGACCTGACCTATAGCATATCACATCAATAGTACCTGACCATATCACATCAATAGTATATAGCATATCATCAATAGTACCTGACCTATAGCATATCACATCAATAGGACCTGATCTATAGCATATCACATCAATAGTACCTGACCTATAGCATATCACATCAATAGGACCTGACCTATAGCATATCACATCAATAGGACCTGACCTATAGCATATCACATCAATA
The DNA here is from genome assembly GCF_023373465.1 of Oncorhynchus keta. Classification (NCBI taxonomy): domain Eukaryota; kingdom Metazoa; phylum Chordata; class Actinopteri; order Salmoniformes; family Salmonidae; genus Oncorhynchus; species Oncorhynchus keta. The sequence continues at coordinate 2,066,310 of NC_068443.1, read as the reverse complement.
GTACCTGACCTATAGCATATCCTAATCACATCAATAGGACCTGACCTATAGCATATCACATCAATAGAACCTGACCTATAGCATATCACATCAATAGGACCTGACCTATAGCATATCACATCAATAGTACCTGACCTATAGCATATCACATCAATAGGACCTGACCTATAGCATATCACATCAATAGGACCTGACCTATAGCATATCACATCAATAGACCTGACCTATAGCATATCACATCAATAGGACCTGACCTATAGCATATCACATCAATAGTACCTGACCTATAGCATATCACATCAATAGGACCTGACCTATAGCATATCACATCAATAGACCTGACCTATAGCATATCACATCAATAGGACCTGATCTATAGCATATCACATCAATAGGACCTGATCTATAGCATATCACATCAATAGGACCTGACCTATAGCATATCATAATCACATCAATAGGACCTGATCTATAGCATATCACATCAATAGGACCTGACCTATAGCATATCACATCACCTGACCTATAGCATATCACATCAATAGGACCTGACCTATAGCATATCACATCAATAGGACCTGACCTATAGCATATCACATCAATAGGACCTGACCCTATATCACATCAATAGGACCTGACCTATAGCATATCACATCAATAGGACCTGACCTATAGCATATCACATCAATAGGACCTGACCTATAGCATATCACATCAATAGGACCTGACCTATAGCATATCACATCAATAGTACCTGACCTATAGCATATCACATCAATAGGACCTGACCTATAGCATATCACATCAATAGGACCTGACCTATAGCATATCACATCAATAGGACCTGACCTATAGCATATCACATCAATAGTACCTGATCTATAGCATATCACATCAATAGGACCTGATCTATAGTATATCACATCAATAGGACCTGATCTATAGCATATCACATCAATAGGACCTGACCTATAGCATATCCTAATCACATCAATAGGACCTGATCTATAACATATCACATCAATAGGACCTGACCTATAGCATATCACATCAATAGAACCTGACCTATAGCATATCACATCAATAGGACCTGACCTATAGCATATCACATCAATAGAACCTGACCTATAGCATATCACATCAATAGGACCTGACCTATAGCATATCACATCAATAGGACCTGATCTATAGCATATCACATCAATAGGACCTGATCTATAGCATATCACATCAATAGGACCTGACCTATAGCATATCACATCAATAGACCTGACCTATAGCATATCACATCAATATACCTGACCTATAGCATATCACATCAATAGGACCTGACCTATAGCATATCACATCAATAGGACCTGACCTATAGCATATCACATCAATACCTGACCTATAGCATACCTAATCACATCAATAGGACCTGATCTATAGCATATCACATCAATAGGACCTGACCTATAGCATATCACATCACCTGACCTATAGCATATCACATCAATAGACCTGACCTATAGTATATCACATCAATAGGACCTGACCTATAGCATATCACATCAATAGGACCTGACCTATAGCATATCACATCAATAGGACCTGACCTATAGCATATCACATCAATAGTACCTGACCTATAGCATATCACATCAATAGTACCTGACCTATAGCATATCACATCAATAGGACCTGACCTATAGCATATCACATCAATAGGACCTGACCTATAGCATATCACATCAATAGGACCTGACCTATAGCATATCACATCAATAGGACCTGACCTATAGCATATCACATCAATAGGACCTGACCTATAGCATATCACATCAATAGGACCTGACCTATAGCATATCACATCAATAGTACCTGACCTATAGCATATCACATCAATAGGACCTGACCTATAGCATATAATCACATCAATAGGACCTGACCTATAGCATATCACACAATAGAACCTGACCTATAGCATATATCACATCAATAGGACCTGATCTATAGCATATCACATCAATAGTACCTGACCTATAGCATATCACATCAATAGGACCTGACCTATAGCATATCACATCAATAGTACCTGACCTATAGCATATCACATCAATAGGACCTGACCTATAGCATATCACATCAATAGTACCTGACCTATAGACATCTATAGCTATATATCACATCAATAGGACCTGACCTATAGCATATCACATCAATAGGACCTGACCTATAGCATATCACATCAATAGTACCTGATCTATAGCATATCACATCAATAGGACCTGATCTATAGTATATCACATCAATAGGACCTGATCTATAGCATATCACATCAATAGGACCTGACCTATAGCATATCCTAATCACATCAATAGGACCTGATCTATAACATATCACATCAATAGGACCTGACCTATAGCATATCACATCAATAGAACCTGACCTATAGCATATCACATCAATAGGACCTGACCTATAGCATATCACATCAATAGGACCTGACCTATAGCATATCACATCAATAGTACCTGACCTATAGCATATCACATCAATAGGACCTGACCTATAGCATATCACATCAATAGTACCTGACCTATAGCATATCACATCAATAGTACCTGACCTATAGCATATCACTTCAATAGTACCTGACCTAGAGCATATCACATCAATAGGACCTGATCTATAGCATATCACATCAATAGTACCTGACCTATAGCATATCACATCAATAGGACCTGACCTATAGCATATCTTAATCACATCAATAGGACCTGACCTATAACATATCACATCAACAGAACCTGACCTATAGCATATCCTAATCACATCAATAGGACCTGACCTATAACATATCACATCAATAGAACCTGACCTATAGCATATCCTAATCACATCAATAGGACCTGATCTATAGCATATCACATCAATAGTACCTGACCTATAGCATATCACATCAATAGGACCTGACCTATAGCATATCACATCAATAGTACCTGACCTATAGCATATCACATCAATAGGACCTGATCTATAGCATATCACATCAATAGTACCTGACCTATAGCATATCACATCAGTAGTACCTGACCTATAGCATATCACATCAATAGGACCTGACCTATAGCATATCACATCAATAGGACCTGACCTATAGCATATCACATCAATAGAACCTGACCTATAGCATATCCTAATCACATCAATAGGACCTGACCTATAGCATATCACATCAATAGTACCTGATCTATAGCATATCACATCAATAGTACCTGACCTATAGCTTATCACATCAATAGGACCTGACCTATAGCATATCACATCAATAGGACCTGATCTATAGCATATCACATCAATAGGACCTGATCTATAGCATATCACATCAATAGAACCTGACCTATAGCATATCACATCAATAGCACCTGATCTAGTACCTGACCTAAGCATATCACATCAATAGGACCTGACCTATAGCATATATCACATCAATAGGACCTGACCTATAGCATATCACATCAATAGTACCTGACCTATAGCATATCACATCAATAGGACCTGACCTATAGCATATCACATCAATAGACCTGACCTATAGCATATCACATCAATAGGACCTGACCTATAGCATATCACATCAATAGACCTGACCTATAGCATATCACATCAATATACCTGACCTATAGCATATCACATCAATAGGACCTGACCTATAGCATATATCACATCAATAGGACCTGACCTATAGCATATCACATCAATAGACCTGACCTATAGCATATCACATCAATAGGACCCTATAGCATATCACATCAATAGTACCTGACCTATAGCATATCACATCAATAGTACCTGACCTATAGCATATCACATCAATAGACCTGACCTATAGCATATCACATCAATAGTACCTGACCTATAGCATATCACATCAATAGGACCTGACCTATAGCATATCACATCAATAGGACCTGATCTATAGCATATCACATCAATATGACCTGATCTATAGCATATCACATCAATAGGACCTGACCTATAGCATATCACATCAATAGGACCTGATCTATAGCATATCACATCAATAGGACCTGACCTATAGCATATCACATCAATAGTACCTGACCTATAGCATATCACATCAATAGGACCTGACCTATAGCATATCACATCAATAGGACCTGACCTATAGCATATCCTAATCACATCAATAGTACCTGACCTATAGCATATCACATCAATAGGACCTGATCTATAACATATCACATCAATAGGACCTGACCTATAGCATATCACATCAATACCTGACCTATAGCATATCACATCAATAGGACCTGACCTATAGCATATCACATCAATAGGACCTGACCTATAGCATATCACATCAATAGGACCTGATCTATAGCATATCACATCAATAGTACCTGATCTATAGCATATCACATCAATAGTACCTGATCTATAGCATATCACATCAATAGGACCTGATCTATAGCATATCACATCAATAGACCTGACCTATAGCATATCACATCAATAGGACCTGATCTATAGCATATCACATCAATAGGACCTGACCTATAGCATATCACATCAATAGGACCTGACCTATAGCATATCACATCAATAGGACCCTGACATCAATAGGACCTGATCTATAGCATATCACATCAATAGGACCTGACCTATAGCATATCACATCAATAGGACCTGACCTATAGCATATCACATCAATAGGACCTGACCTATAGCATATCACATCAATAGGACCTGACCTATAGCATATCACATCAATAGTACCTGACCTATAGCATATCACATCAATAGGACCTGATCTATAGCATATCACATCAATAGGACCTGACCTATAGCATATCACATCAATAGGACCTGACCTATAGCATATCACATCAAGCCTGACCTATAGCATATCACATCAATAGTACCTGACCTATAGCATATCCTAATCACATCAATAGGACCAATAGCATATCACATCAATAGGACCTGACCTATAGCATATCACATCAATAGTACCTGACCTATAGCATATCACATCAATAGGACCTGACCTATAGCATATCACATCAATAGGACCTGACCTATAGCATATCACATCAATAGGACCTGACCTATAGCATATCACATCAATAGGACCTGACCTATAGCATATCACATCAATAGGACCTGACCTATAGCATATCACATCAATAGGACCTGATCTATAGCATATCACATCAATAGGACCTGACCTATAGCATATCACATCAATAGGACCTGATCTATAGCATATCACATCAATAGGACCTGATCTATAGCATATCACATCAATAGGACCTGACCTATAGCATATCACATCAATAGGACCTGACCTATAGCATATCACATCAATAGGACCTGATCTATAGCATATCACATCAATAGGACCTGACCTATAGCATATCACATCAATAGGACCTGATCTATAGCATATCACATCAATAGGACCTGACCTATAGCATATCACATCAATAGTACCTGATCTATAGCATATCACATCAATAGGACCTGACCTATAGCATATCACATCAATAGTACCTGACCTATAGCATATCACATCAATAGTACCTGACCTATAGCATATCACATCAATAGGACCTGACCTATAGCATATCACATCAATAGGACCTGACCTATAGCATATCACATCAATAGGACCTGACCTATAGCATATCACATCAATAGGACCTGACCTATAGCATATCACATCAATAGGACCTGACCTATAGCATATCACATCAATAGTACCTGACCTATAGCATATCACATCAATAGGACCTGACCTATAGCATATCACATCAATAGGACCTGACCTATAGCATATCACATCAATAGGACCTGACCTATAGCATATCACATCAATAGGACCTGACCTAAGCATATCACATCACCTGACCTATAGCATATCACATCAATAGGACCTGACCTATAGCATATCACATCAATAGTACCTGACCTGATCCATCAATAGCTGATATAGCATATCACATCAATAGGACCTGACCTATAGCATATCACATCAATAGGACCTGACCTATAGCATATCACATCAATAGGACCTGACCTATAGCATATCACATCAATAGGACCTGACCTATAGCATATCACATCAATAGGACCTGACCTATAGCATATCACATCAATAGGACCTGACCTATAGCATATCACATCAATAGGACCTGACCTATAGCATATCACATCAATAGGACCTGACCTATAGCATATCACATCAATAGACCTGACCTATAGCATATCACATCAATAGAACCTGACCTATAGCATATATCACATCAATAGGACCTGACCTATAGCATATCACATCAATAGGACCTGATCTATAGCATATATCACCTGATCACATCAATAGTACCTGACCTATAGCATATCACATCAATAGGACCTGACCTATAGCATATCACATCAATAGTACCTGATCTATAGCATATCACATCAATAGTACCTGACCTATAGCATATCACATCAATAGTACCTGACCTATAGCATATCACATCAATAGGACCTGACCTATAGCATATCACATCAATAGGACCTGATCTATAGCATATCACATCAATAGGACCTGACCTATAGCATATCACATCAATAGGACCTGACCTATAGCATATCACATCAATAGGACCTGACCTATAGCATATCACATCAATAGTACCTGACCTATAGCATATCACATCAATAGGACCTGACCTATAGCATATCACATCAATAGGACCTGACCTATAGCATATCACATCAATAGGACCTGACCTATAGCATATCACATCAATAGAACCTGATCTATAGCATATCACATCAATAGTACCTGACCTATAGCATATCATCAATATACCTGAATAGCATATCACATCAATAGGACCTGACCTATAGCATATCACATCAATAGGACCTGACCTATAGCATATCACATCAATAGGACCTGACCTATAGCATATCACATCAATAGTACCTGACCTATAGCATATCACATCAATAGGACCTGACCTATAGCATATCACATCAATAGGACCTGACCTATAGCATATCACATCAATAGTACCTGACCTATAGTATATCACATCAATAGTACCTGACCTATAGTATATCACATCAATAGCATATCACATCAATAGTACCTGACCTATAGCATATCACATCAATAGGACCTGACCTATAGCATATCACATCAATAGTACCTGACCTATAGCATATCACATCAATAGGACCTGATCTATAGCATATCACATCAATAGGACCTGACCTATAGCATATAGCATATCTAATCACATCAATAGGACCTGACCTATAGCATATCACATCAATAGGACCTGACCTATAGCATATCACATCAATAGGACCTGACCTATAGCATATCACATCAATAGTACCTGACCTATAGCATATCACATCAATAGACCTGACCTATAGCATATCACATCAATAGGACCTGACCTATAGCATATCACATCAATAGTACCTGACCTATAGCATATCACATCAATAGACCTGACCTATAGCATATCACATCAATAGGACCTGACCTATAGCATATCACATCAATAGTACCTGACCTATAGCATATCACACCTGACCTATAGCATATCACATCAATAGGACCTGACCTATAGCATATCACATCAATAGGACCTGACCTATAGCATATCACATCAATAGTACCTGACCTATAGCATATCACATCAATAGGACCTGACCTATAGCATATCACATCAATAGGACCTGATCTATAGCATATATACATCAATAGTACCTGACCTATAGCATATATCACATCAATAGTACCTGACCTATAGCATATCACATCAATAGGACCTGATCTATAGCATATCACATCAATAGTACCTGACCTATAGCATATCACATCAATAGGACCTGACCTATAGCATATCACATCAATAGGACCTGACCTATAGCATATCACATCAATAGGACCTGACCTATAGCATATCACATCAATATACCTGACCTATAGCATATCACATCAATGACCTGATCTATAGCATATCACATCAATAGGACCTGACCTATAGCATATCACATCAATAGGACCTGACCTATAGCATATCACATCAATAGGACCTGACCTATAGCATATCACATCAATAGGACCTGACCTATAGCATATCACATCAATAGTACCTGACCTATAGCATATCACATCAATAGGACCTGACCTATAGCATATCACATCAATAGGACCTGACCTATAGCATATCACATCAATAGATGATCTATAGCATATCACATCAATAGTACCTGACCTATAGCATATCACATCAATAGGACCTGACCTATAGCATATCACATCAATAGGACCTGATCTATAGCATATCACATCAATAGTACCTGACCTATAGCATATCACATCAATAGTACCTGACCTATAGCATATCACATCAATAGGACCTGACCTATAGCATATCACATCAATAGGACCTGATCTATAGCATATCACATCACCTGATAGCATATCACATCAATGACCTGACCTATAGCATATCACATCAATAGGACCTGACCTATAGCATATCACATCAATAGGACCTGACCTATAGCATATCACATCAATAGTACCTGACCTATAGCATATCACATCAATAGGACCTGACCTATAGCATATCACATCAATAGAACCTGACCTATAGCATATCACATCAATAGAACCTGACCTAGAGCATATCACATCAATAGAACCTGACCTATAGCATATCCTAATCACATCAATAGGACCTGACCTATAGCATATCCTAATCACATCAATAGGACCTGATCTATAGCATATCACATCAATAGTACCTGATCTATAGCATATCACCTCAATAGTACCTGACCTATAGCATATCACATCAATAGGACCTGACCTATAGCATATCACATCAATAGAACCTGACCTATAGCATATCACATCAATAGTACCTGACCTATAGCATATCACATCAATAGGACCTGACCTATAGCATATCACATCAATAGGACCTGACCTATAGCATATCACATCAATAGGACCTGATCTATAGCATATCACATCAATAGGACCTGATCTATAGCATATCACATCAATAGGACCTGACCTATAGCATATCCTAATCACATCAATAGGACCTGACCTATAGCATATCACATCAATAGTACCTGACCTATAGCATATCACATCAATAGGACCTGACCTATAGCATATCACATCAATAGGACCTGATCTATAGCATATCACATCAATAGGACCTGACCTATAGCATATCACATCAATAGGACCTGACCTATAGCATATCCTAATCACATCAATAGGACCTGATCTATAGCATATCACATCAATAGGACCTGACCTATAGCATATCACATCAATAGGACCTGACCTATAGCATATCACATCAATAGGACCTGACCTATAGCATATCACATCAATAGGACCTGATCTATAGCATATCACATCAATAGGACCTGACCTATAGCATATCACATCAATAGGACCTGATCTATAGCATATCACATCAATAGGACCTGACCTATAGCATATCACATCAATAGGACCTGACCTATAGCATATCACATCAATAGGACCTGACCTATAGCATATCACATCAATAGGACCTGATCTATAGCATATCACATCAATAGGACCTGACCTATAGCATATCACATCAATAGGACCTGACCTATAGCATATCACATCAATAGGACCTGATCTATAGCATATCACATCAATAGGACCTGATCTATAGCATATCACATCAATAGAACCTGACCTATAGCATATCCTAATCACATCAATAGGACCTGACCTATAGCATATCACATCAATAGTACCTGACCTATAGCATATCACATCAATAGGACCTGACCTATAGCATATCACATCAATAGGACCTGATCTATAGCATATCACATCAATAGGACCTGACCTATAGCATATCACATCAATAGGACCTGACCTATAGCATATCACATCAATAGGACCTGACCTATAGCATATCACATCAATAGGACCTGACCTATAGCATATCACATCAATAGGACCTGACCTATAGCATATCACATCAATAGGACCTGATCTATAGCATATCACATCAATAGGACCTGATCTATAGCATATCACATCAATAGGACCTGATCTATAGCATATCACATCAATAGGACCTGACCTATAGCATATCACATCAATAGGACCTGACCTATAGCATATCACATCAATAGGACCTGATCTATCATATCACATCAATAGGACCTGACCTATAGCATATCACATCAATCAATAGCATATCACATCAATAGGACCTGACCTATAGCATATCACATCAATAGGACCTGACCTATAGCATATCACATCAATAGGACCTGACCTATAGCATATCACATCAATAGTACCTGACCTATAGCATATCACATCAATAGACCTGACCTATAGCATATATCACTATAGCATATCACATCAATAGGACCTGACCTATAGCATATCACATCAATAGTACCTGACCTATAGCATATCACATCAATAGGACCTGACCTATAGCATATCACATCAATAGACCTGACCTATAGCATATCACATCAATAGGACCTGACCTATAGCATATCACATCAATAGGACCTGATCTATAGCATATCACATCAATAGTACCTGATCTATAGCATATCATCAATAGTACCTGACCTATAGCATATCACATCAATAGGACCTGACCTATAGCATATCACATCAATAGAACCTGAATAGCATATCACATCAATAGGACCTGACCTATAGCATATCACATCAATAGTACCTGACCTATAGCATATCACATCAATAGTACCTGACCTATAGCATATCACATCAATAGGACCTGACCTATAGCATATCACATCAATAGGACCTGACCTATAGCATATCACATCAATAGGACCTGATCTATATCACATCAATAGGACCTGACCTATAGCATATCACATCAATAGGACCTGACCTATAGCATATCACATCAATAGGACCTGACCTATAGCATATCACATCAATAGGACCTGACCTATAGCATATCACATCAATAGGACCTGACCTATAGCATATCACATCAATAGGACCTGATCTATAGCATATCACATCAATAGGACCTGACCTATAGCATATCACATCAATAGGACCTGACCTATAGCATATCACATCAATAGGACCTGACCTATAGCATATCACATCAATAGGACCTGACCTATAGCATATCACATCAATAGGACCTGACCTATAGCATATCACATCAATAGGACCTGACCTATAGCATATCACATCAATAGGACCTGACCTATAGCATATCACATCAATAGGACCTGATCTATAGCATATCACATCAATAGGACCTGATCTATAGCATATCACATCAATAGGACCTGACCTATAGCATATCACATCAATAGGACCTGACCTATAGCATATCACATCAATAGGACCTGACCTATAGCATATCACATCAATAGGACCTGACCTATAGCATATCACATCAATAGGACCTGATCTATAGCATATCACATCAATAGGACCTGACCTATAGCATATCACATCAATAGTACCTGACCTATAGCATATCACATCAATAGGACCTGACCTATAGCATATCACATCAATAGTACCTGACCTATAGCATATCACATCAATAGGACCTGACCTATAGCATATCACATCAATAGGACCTGATCTATAGCATATCACATCAATAGGACCTGACCTATAGACATCAATAGACCTGATCTATAGCATATCACATCAATAGGACCTGACCTATAGCATATCACATCAATAGGACCTGACCTATAGCATATCACATCAATAGGACCTGATCTATAGCATATCACATCAATAGGACCTGATCTATAGCATATCACATCAATAGGACCTGATCTATAGCATATCACATCAATAGGACCTGACCTATAGCATATCACATCAATAGGACCTGACCTATAGCATATCACATCAATAGGACCTGACCTATAGCATATCACATCAATAGGACCTGATCTATAGCATATCACATCAATAGGACCTGACCTATAGCATATCACATCAATAGGACCTGACCTATAGCATATCACATCAATAGGACCTGACCTATAGCATATCACATCAATAGTACCTGATCTATAGCATATCACATCAATAGGACCTGACCTAGCATATCACATCAATATTACCTGACCTATAGCATATCACATCAATAGTACCTGACCTATAGCATATCACATCAATAGGACCTGACCTATAGCATATCACATCAATAGGACCTGACCTATAGCATATCACATCAATAGGACCTGACCTATAGCATATCACATCAATAGTACCTGACCTATAGCATATAATCACATCAATAGGACCTGACCTATAGCATATCACATCAATAGGACCTGACCTATAGCATATCACATCAATAGTACCTGACCTATAGCATATCACATCAATAGGACCTGACCTATAGCATATCACATCAATAGGACCTGACCTATAGCATATCACATCAATAGGACCTGACCTATAGCATATCATCAATCAATAGCATATCCATCAATAGGACCTGACCTATAGCATATCACATCAATAGGACCTGACCTATAGCATATCACATCAATAGTACCTGACCTACAGCATATCACATCAATAGGACCTGACCTATAGCATATCACATCAATAGGACCTGATCTATAGCATATCACATCAATAGGACCTGACCTATAGCATATCACATCAATAGGACCTGACCTATAGCATATCACATCAATAGGACCTGATCTATAGCATATCACATCAATAGTACCTGACCTATAGCATATCCTAATCACATCAATAGGACCTGACCTATAGCATATCACATCAATAGGACCTGACCTATAGCATATCACATCAATAGACCTGACCTATAGCATATCACATCAATAGAACCTGACCTATAGCATATCACATCAATAGAACCTGACCTATAGCATATCACATCAATAGGACCTGACCTATAGCATATCCTAATCACATCAATAGGACCTGATCTATAGCATATCACATCAATAGTACCTGATCTATAGCATATCACCTCAATAGTACCTGACCTATAGCATATCACATCAATAGGACCTGACCTATAGCATATCACATCAATAGAACCTGACCTATAGCATATCACATCAATAGGACCTGACCTATAGCATATCACATCAATAGTACCTGACCTATAGCATATCACATCAATAGTACCTGACCTATAGCATATCACATCAATAGTACCTGACCTATAGCATATCCTAATCACATCAATAGGACCTGATCTATAGCATATCACATCAATAGGACCTGACCTATAGCATATCACATCAATAGGACCTGACCTATAGCATATCACATCAATAGGACCTGATCTATAGCATATCACATCTGACCTGACCTATAGCATATCACATCAATAGGACCTGACCTATAGCATATCACATCAATAGGACCTGACCTATAGCATATCACATCAATAGACCTGACCTATAGCATATCACATCACCTGACCTATAGCATATCACATCAATAGGACCTGACCTATAGCATATCACATCAATAGTACCTGACCTATAGCATATCACATCAATAGGACCTGACCTATAGCATATCACATCAATAGGACCTGACCTATAGCATATCACATCAATAGGACCTGACCTATAGCATATCACATCAATAGGACCTGACCTATAGCATATCACATCAATAGACCTGACCTATAGCATATCACATCAATAGTACCTGACCTATAGCATATATCACATCAATAGGACCTGACCTATAGCATATCACATCAATAGGACCTGACCTATAGCATATCACATCAATAGGACCTGACCTATAGCATATCACATCAATAGGACCTGACCTAGCATATCACATCAATAGTACCTGACCTATAGCATATCACATCAATAGTACCTGATAGCTATAGCATATCACATCAATAGGACCTGATCTATAGCATATCACATCAATAGGACCTGACCTATAGCATATCACATCAATAGGACCTGATCTATAGCATATCACATCAATAGGACCTGATCTATAGCATATCACATCAATAGACTGATGACCTATAGCATATCACATCAATAGTACCTGACCTATAGCATATCACATCAATAGGACCTGACCTATAGCATATCACATCAATAGGACCTGACCTATAGCATATCACATCAATAGGACCTGACCTATAGCATATCACATCAATAGAACCTGACCTATAGCATATCACATCAATAGACCTGACCTATAGCATATCACATCAATAGTACCTGACCTATAGCATATCACATCTATAGGACCTGACCTATAGCATATCACATCAATAGGACCTGACCTATAGCATATCACATCAATAGGACCTGATCTAAAGCATATCACATCAATAGTACCTGACCTATAGCATATCCTTATCACATCAATAGTACCTGACCTATAGCATATCACATCAATAGGACCTGATCTATAGCATATCACATCAATAGTACCTGACCTATAGCATATCACATCAATAGTACCTGATCTATAGCATATCACATCAATAGGACCTGACCTATAGCATATCACATCAATAGTACCTGACCTATAGCATATCACATCAATAGGACCTGACCTATAGCATATCACATCAATAGTACCTGACCTATAGCATATCACATCAATAGGACCTGATCTATAGCATATCACATCAATAGTACCTGACCTATAGCATATCACATCAATAGGACCTGACCTATAGCATATCACATCAATAGGACCTGACCTATAGCATATCACATCAATAGGACCTGACCTATAGCATATCACATCAATAGGACCTGATCTATAGCATATCACATCAATAGTACCTGACCTATAGCATATCACATCAATAGGACCTGACCTATAGCATATCACATCAATAGTACCTGACCTATAGCATATCACATCAATAGTACCTGATCTATAGCATATCACATCAATAGGACCTGACCTATAGCATATCACATCAATAGTACCTGACCTATAGCATATCACATCAATAGGACCTGACCAATAGCATATCACATCAATAGTACCTGACCTATAGCATATCACATCAATAGGACCTGACCAATAGCATATCACATCAATAGTACCTGACCTATAGCATATCACATCAATAGGACCTGATCTATAGCATATCACATCAATAGTACCTGACCTATAGCATATCACATCAATAGGACCTGACCTATAGACCTGATAGCATATCACATCAATAGTACCTGACCTATAGCATATCCTAATCACATCAATAGTACCTGACCTATAGCATATCACATCAATAGGACCTGACCTATAGCATATCACATCAATAGTACCTGACCTATAGCATATCACATCAATAGTACCTGATCTATAGCATATCACATCAATAGGACCTGACCTATAGCATATCACATCAATAGGACCTGACCTATAGCATATCACATCAATAGTACCTGACCTATAGCATATCACATCAATAGGACCTGATCTATAGCATATCACATCAATAGTACCTGACCTATAGCATATCACATCAATAGGACCTGACCTATAGCATATCACATCAATAGGACCTGATCTATAGCATATCACATCAATAGGACCTGACCTATAGCATATCACATCAATAGTACCTGACCTATAGCATATCACATCAATAGGACCTGACCTATAGCATATCACATCAATAGTACCTGACCTATAGCATATCACATCAATAGGACCTGATCTATAGCATATCACATCAATAGGACCTGACCTATAGCATATCACATCAATAGGACCTGACCTATAGCATATCACATCAATAGGACCTGACCTATAGCATATCACATCAATAGTACCTGACCTATAGCATATCACATCAATAGTACCTGACCTATAGCATATCACATCAATAGTACCTGACCTATAGCATATCACATCAATAGGACCTGATCTATAGCATATCACATCAATAGTACCTGACCTATGGCATATCACATCAATAGCATATCACATCAATAGGACCTGACCTATAGCATATCACATCAATAGGACCTGACCTATAGCATATCACATCAATAGTACCTGACCTATAGCATATCACATCAATAGGACCTGATCTATAGCATATCACATCAATAGTACCTGACCTATAGCATATCACATCAATAGGACCTGATCTATAGCATATCACATCAATAGGACCTGACCTATAGCATATATCACATCAATAGGACCTGACCTATAGCATATCCTAATCACATCAATAGGACCTGATCTATAGCATATCACATCAATAGTACCTGATCTATAGCATATCACATCAATAGTACCTGATCTATAGCATATCACCTCAATAGTACCTGACCTATAGCATATCACATCAATAGGACCTGACCTATAGCATATCACATCAATAGAACCTGACCTATAGCATATCACATCAATAGTACCTGACCTATAGCATATCACATCAATAGGACCTGATCTATAGCATATCACATCAATAGGACCTGATCTATAGCATATCACATCAATAGGACCTGATCTATAGCATATCCTAATCACATCAATAGGACCTGATCTATAGCATATCACATCAATAGGACCTGACCTATAGCATATCACATCAATAGGACCTGATCTATAGCATATCACATCAATAGGACCTGATCTATAGCATATCACATCAATAGGACCTGATCTATAGCATATCACATCAATAGGACCTGATCTATAGCATATCCTAATCACATCAATAGGACCTGATCTATAGCATATCACATCAATAGGACCTGACCTATAGCATATCACATCAATAGGACCTGACCTATAGCATATCACATCAATAGGACCTGATCTATAGCATATCACATCAATAGGACCTGACCTATAGCATATCACATCAATAGGACCTGACCTATAGCATATCACATCAATAGGACCTGATCTATAGCATATCACATCAATAGGACCTGATCTATAGCATATCACATCAATAGGACCTGACCTATAGCATATCACATCAATAGGACCTGATCTATAGCATATCACATCAATAGGACCTGATCTATAGCATATCACATCAATAGGACCTGATCTATAGCATATCACATCAATAGGACCTGATCTATAGCATATCACATCAATAGTACCTGATCTATAGCATATCACATCAATAGGACCTGACCTATAGCATATCACATCAATAGGACCTGACCTATAGCATATCACATCAATAGGACCTGACCTATAGCATATCACATCAATAGTACCTGACCTATAGCATATCACATCAATAGGACCTGATCTATAGCATATCACATCAATAGGACCTGATCTATAGCATATCACATCAATAGGACCTGATCTATAGCATATCACATCAATAGGACCTGATCTATAGCATATCACATCAATAGGACCTGATCTATAGCATATCACATCAATAGGACCTGACCTATAGCATATCACATCAATAGTACCTGATCTATAGCATATCACATCAATAGGACCTGACCTATAGCATATCACATCAATAGTACCTGACCTATAGCATATCACATCAATAGTACCTGATCTATAGCATATCACATCAATAGGACCTGATCTATAGCATATCACATCAATAGGACCTGATCTATAGCATATCACATCAATAGGACCTGATCTATAGCATATCACATCAATAGGACCTGATCTATAGCATATCACATCAATAGTACCTGATCTATAGCATATCACATCAATAGTACCTGACCTATAGCATATCACATCAATAGTACCTGATCTATAGCATATCACATCAATAGGACCTGACCTATAGCATATCACATCAATAGGACCTGACCTATAGCATATCACATCAATAGAACCTGACCTATAGCATATCACATCAATAGGACCTGACCTATAGCATATCACATCAATAGTACCTGACCTATAGCATATCACATCAATAGGACCTGACCTATAGCATATCACATCAATAGGACCTGACCTATAGCATATCACATCAATAGGACCTGACCTATAGCATATCACATCAATAGGACCTGATCTATAGCATATCACATCAATAGGACCTGACCTATAGCATATCACATCAATAGGACCTGACCTATAGCATATCACATCAATAGTACCTGACCTATAGCATATCACATCAATAGTACCTGACCTATAGCATATCACATCAATAGGACCTGACCTATAGCATATCACATCAATAGAACCTGACCTATAGCATATCACATCAATAGGACCTGATCTATAGCATATCACATCAATAGGACCTGACCTATAGCATATCACATCAATAGGACCTGACCTATAGCATATCACATCAATAGGACCTGATCTATAGCATATCACATCAATAGAACCTGACCTATAGCATATCCTAATCACATCAATAGACCTGACCTATAGCATATCACATCAATAGGACCTGACCTATAGCATATCACATCAATAGGACCTGATCTATAGCATATCACATCAATAGTACCTGACCTATAGCATATCACATCAATAGTACCTGATCTATAGCATATCACATCAATAGGACCTGACCTATAGCATATCACATCAATAGGACCTGACCTATAGCATATCACATCAATAGTACCTGACCTATAGCATATCACATCAATAGGACCTGACCTATAGCATATCACATCAATAGTACCTGACCTATAGCATATCACATCAATAGGACCTGATCTATAGCATATCACATCAATAGAACCTGACCTATAGCATATCCTAATCACATCAATAGGACCTGACCTATAGCATATCCTAATCCCATCAATAGGACCTGATCTATAGCATATCACATCAATAGTACCTGATCTATAGCATATCACCTCAATAGTACCTGACCTATAGCATATCACATCAATAGGACCTGACCTATAGCATATCACATCAATAGAACCTGACCTATAGCATATCACATCAATAGGAACTGACCTGGAGCATATCACATCAATAGTACCTGACCTATAGCATATCACATCAATATACCAATAGCATATCACATCAATAGAACCTGACCTATAGCATATCACATCAATAGGACCTGATCTATAGCATATCACATCAATAGGACCTGATCTATAGCATATCACATCAATAGGACCTGATCTATAGCATATCACATCAATAGGACCTGACCTATAGCATATCACATCAATAGGACCTGATCTATAGCATATCACATCAATAGGACCTGACCTATAGCATATCACATCAATAGGACCTGATCTATAGCATATCACATCAATAGGACCTGATCTATAGCATATCACATCAATAGGACCTGATCTATAGCATATCACATCAATAGGACCTGACCTATAGCATATCACATCAATAGGACCTGACCTATAGCATATCACATCAATAGGACCTGATCTATAGCATATCACATCAATAGGACCTGACCTATAGCATATCACATCAATAGGACCTGATCTATAGCATATCACATCAATAGGACCTGATCTATAGTATATCACATCAATAGGACCTGATCTATAGCATATCACATCAATAGGACCTGATCTATAGCATATCACATCAATAGGACCTGACCTATAGCATATCACATCAATAGGACCTGATCTATAGCATATCACATCAATAGGACCTGATCTATAGCATATCACATCAATAGGACCTGACCTATAGCATATCACATCAATAGTACCTGATCTATAGCATATCACATCAATAGGACCTGATCTATAGCATATCACATCAATAGGACCTGACCTATAGCATATCACATCAATAGGACCTGACCTATAGCATATCACATCAATAGGACCTGATCTATAGCATATCACATCAATAGGACCTGATCTATAGCATATCACATCAATAGTACCTGATCTATAGCATATCACATCAATAGTACCTGATCTATAGCATATCACATCAATAGGACCTGATCTATAGCATATCACATCAATAGTACCTGATCTATAGCATATCACATCAATAGTACCTGATCTATAGCATATCACATCAATAGGACCTGATCTATAGCATATCACATCAATAGGACCTGATCTATAGCATATCACATCAATAGGACCTGATCTATAGCATATCACATCAATAGGACCTGATCTATAGCATATCACATCAATAGGACCTGACCTATAGCATATCACATCAATAGTACCTGACCTATAGCATATCACATCAATAGGACCTGATCTATAGCATATCACATCAATAGTACCTGACCTATAGCATATCCTAATCACATCAATAGTACCTGACCTATAGTATATCACATCAATAGCATATCACATCAATAGGACCTGACCTATAGCATATCACATCAATAGTACCTGACCTATAGCATATCACATCAATAGGACCTGACCTATAGCATATCACATCAATAGTACCTGACCTATAGCATATCACATCAATAGGACCTGACCTATAGCATATCACATCAATAGGACCTGATCTATAGCATATCACATCAATAGTACCTGACCTATAGCATATCACATCAATAGTACCTGACCTATAGCATATCACATCAATAGGACCTGATCTATAGCATATCACATCAATAGAACCTGACCTATAGCATATCACATCAATAGAACCTGATCTATAGCATATCACATCAATAGTACCTGACCTATAGCATATCACATCAATAGACCTGACCTATAGCATATCACATCAATAGGACCTGATCTATAGCATATCACATCAATAGGACCTGATCTATAGCATATCACATCAATAGTACCTGACCTATAGCATATCACATCAATAGTACCTGACCTATAGCATATCACATCAATAGGACCTGATCTATAGCATATCACATCAATAGTACCTGACCTATAGCATATCACATCAATAGTACCTGATCTATAGCATATCACATCAATAGGACCTGACCTATAGCATATCACATCAATAGTACCTGACCTATAGCATATCACATCAATAGTACCTGACCTATAGCATATCACATCAATAGGACCTGACCATATCACATCAATAGTATAGCATATCACATCAATAGTACCTGACCTATAGCATATCACATCAATAGGACCTGACCTATAGCATATCACATCCTGACCTGATAGCATATCACATCAATAGGACCTGACCTATAGCATATCACATCAATAGGACCTGACCTATAGCATATCACATCAATAGGACCTGACCTATAGCATATCACATCAATAGTACCTGACCTATAGCATATCACATCAATAGTACCTGACCTATAGCATATCACATCAATAGTACCTGACCTATAGCATATCACATCAATAGTACCTGACCTATAGCATATCACATCAATAGGACCTGATCTATAGCATATCACATCAATAGTACCTGACCTATAGCATATCACATCAATAGGACCTGACCTATAGCATATCACATCAATAGGACCTGATCTATAGCATATCACATCAATAGTACCTGACCTATAGTATATCACATCAATAGTACCTGACCTATAGTATATCACATCAATAGCATATCACATCAATAGGACCTGACCTATAGCATATCACATCAATAGTACCTGACCTATAGCATATCACATCAATAGTACCTGACCTATAGCATATCACATCAATAGGACCTGATCTATAGCATATCACATCAATAGTACCTGACCTATAGCATATCACATCAATAGGACCTGACCTATAGCATATCACATCAATAGTACCTGACCTATAGCATATCACATCAATAGGACCTGACCTATAGCATATCACATCAATAGGACCTGATCTATAGCATATCACATCAATAGGACCTGACCTATAGCATATCACATCAATAGGACCTGACCTATAGCATATCACATCAATAGGACCTGATCTATAGCATATCACATCAATAGGACCTGATCTATAGCATATCACATCAATAGGACCTGACCTATAGCATATCACATCAATAGGACCTGACCTATAGCATATCACATCAATAGGACCTGACCTATAGCATATCACATCAATAGGACCTGATCTATAGCATATCACATCAATAGTACCTGACCTATAGCATATCCTAATCACATCAATAGTACCTGACCTATAGCATATCACATCAATAGGACCTGACCTATAGCATATCACATCAATAGTACCTGACCTATAGCATATCACATCAATAGTACCTGACCTATAGCATATCACATCAATAGGACCTGACCTATAGCATATCACATCAATAGGACCTGACCTATAGCATATCACATCAATAGGACCTGACCTATAGCATATCAATCACCATCAATATCACATCAATAGGACCTGATCTATAGCATATCACATCAATAGGACCTGACCTAGAGCATATCACATCAATAGAACCTGACCTATAGCATATCACATCAATAGAACCTGATCTATAGCATATCACATCAATAGTACCTGACCTATAGCATATCACATCAATAGGACCTGACCTATAGCATATCACATCAATAGGACCTGACCTATAGCATATCACATCAATAGGACCTGATCTAAAGCATATCACATCAATAGTACCTGACCTATAGCATATCCTAATCACGTCAATAGTACCTGACCTATAGTATATCACATCAATAGGACCTGATCTATAGCATATCACATCAATAGTACCTGACCTATAGCATATCACATCAATAGTACCTGATCTATAGCATATCACATCAATAGGACCTGACCTATAGCATATCACATCAATAGGACCTGACCTATAGCATATCACATCAATAGTACCTGACCTATAGCATATCACATCAATAGGACCTGATCTATAGCATATCACATCAATAGTACCTGACCTATAGCATATCACATCAATAGGACCTGATCTATAGCATATCACATCAATAGTACCTGACCTATAGCATATCCTAATCACATCAATAGGACCTGATCTATAGCATATCACATCAATAGGACCTGACCTATAGCATATCACATCAATAGGACCTGATCTATAGCATATCACATCAATAGTACCTGACCTATAGCATATCACATCAATAGGACCTGATCTATAGCATATCACATCAATAGTACCTGACCTATAGCATATATCACATCAATAGTACCTGACCTATAGCATATCACATCAATAGGACCTGATCTATAGCATATCACATCAATAGTACCTGACCTATAGCATATCACATCAATAGTACCTGATCTATAGCATATCACATCAATAGGACCTGACCTATAGCATATCACATCAATAGGACCTGACCTATAGCATATCACATCAATAGTACCTGACCTATAGCATATCACATCAATAGGACCTGATCTATAGCATATCACATCAATAGTACCTGACCTATAGCATATCACATCAATAGTACCTGACCTATAGCATATCACATCAATAGGACCTGACCTATAGCATATCACATCAATAGGACCTGACCTATAGCATATCACATCAATAGGACCTGATCTATAGCATATCACATCAATAGGACCTGACCTATAGCATATCACATCAATAGGACCTGACCTATAGCATATCACATCAATAGTACCTGACCTATAGCATATCCTAATCACATCAATAGTACCTGATCTATAGCATATCACATCAATAGTACCTGACCTATAGCATATCACATCAATAGTACCTGACCTATAGCATATCACATCAATAGGACCTGACCTATAGCATATCACATCAATAGTACCTGACCTATAGCATATCACATCAATAGGACCTGACCTATAGCATATCACATCAATATGACCTGATCTATAGCATATCACATCAATAGGACCTGATCTATAGCATATCACATCAATAGGACCTGATCTATAGCATATCACATCAATAGGACCTGATCTATAGCATATCACATCAATAGGACCTGATATATAGCATATCACATCAATAGGACCTGATCTATAGTATATCACATCAATAGTACATGACCTATAGCATATCACATCAATAGAACCTGATATATAGCATATCACATCAATAGGACCTGATCTATAGTATATCACATCAATAGGACCTGACCTATAGCATATCACATCAATAGGACCTGATCTATAGCATATCACATCAATAGGACCTGATCTATAGCATATCACATCAATAGGACCTGATCTATAGCATATCACATCAATAGGACCTGATATATAGCATATCACATCAATAGGACCTGATCTATAGCATATCACATCAATAGGACCTGATCTATAGCATATCACATCAATAGGACCTGATATATAGCATATCACATCAATAGGACCTGATCTATAGTATATCACATCAATAGTACATGACCTATAGCATATCACATCAATAGAACCTGATATATAGCATATCACATCAATAGGACCTGATCTATAGTATATCACATCAATAGGACCTGACCTATAGCATATCACATCAATAGGACCTGACCTATAGCATATCACATCAATAGGACCTGACCTATAGCATATCACATCAATAGAACCTGACCTATAGCATATCACATCAATAGGACCTGACCTATAGCATATCACATCAATAGGACCTGACCTATAGCATATCACATCAATAGTACCTGATCTATAGCATATCACATCAATAGTACCTGATCTATAGCATATCACATCAATAGGACCTGACCTATAGCATATCACATCAATAGGACCTGACCTATAGCATATCACATCAATAGAACCTGACCTACAGCATATCACATCAATAGGACCTGACCTATAGCATATCACATCAATAGTACCTGACCTACAGCATATCACATCAATAGGACCTGACCTATAGCATATCACATCAATAGGACCTGATCTATAGCATATCACATCAATAGGACCTGATCTATAGCATATCACATCAATAGGACCTGATCTATAGCATATCACATCAATAGAACCTGATATATAGCATATCACATCAATAGAATGGTTATAACAACACAGGAACAACTAAATGGAAACAGAGGACGTGACACAAATGGCATATATTATTATTATTATTACATAAACATATAAACTTGAAAGGGAAGTCAGATGTGACTAGTTGTGGAGACTAAACAGGATGTGCTCTTAGTCATGCATCTCCATTGTGGCAGGTAGCCTAGTGGTTAGAGTTTAGGGGGGCAGGTAGCCTAGTGGTTAGAGGGGAGGGCGGCAGGTAGCCTAGTGGTTAGAGTGTAGGGGCGGCAGGTAGCCTAGTGGTTAGAGTGCAGGGTCGGCAGGTAGACTAGTGGTTAGAGTGTGGGGTCGGAAGGCAGCCTAGTGGTTAGAGTGTAGGGTCGGAAGGGAGACTAGTGGTTAGAGTGTAGGGGCGGCAGGTAGCCTAGTGGTTAGAGTGCAGGGTCGGCAGGTAGACTAGTGGTTAGAGTGTGGGGTCGGAAGGCAGCCTAGTGGTTAGAGTGTAGGGTCGGAAGGGAGACTAGTGGTTAGAGTGTAGGGGCGGCAGGTAGCCTAGTGGTTAGAGTGTAGGGTCGGAAGGTAGCCTAGTGGTTAGAGTGTAGGGGCGGCAGGTAGCCTAGTGGTTAGAGTGTAGGGGCGGCAGGTAGCCTAGTGGTTAGAGTGGAGGGACGGCAGGTATCCTAGTGGTTAGAGTGTTGGGGGGGCAGGTAGCCTAGTGGTTAGAGTGTGGGGGCGGCAGGTAGCCTAGTGGTTAGAGTGTAGGGGCGGCAGGTAGCCTAGTGGTTAGAGTGTAGGGCGGCAGGTCGCCTAGTGGTTAGAGTGGAGGGACGGCAGGTATCCTAGTGGTTAGAGTGTTGGGGGGCAGGTAGCCTAGTGGTTAGAGTGTAGGGGCGGCAGGTCGCCTAGTGGTTAGAGTGGAGGGACGGCAGGTATCCTAGTGGTTAGAGTGTTGGGGGGCAGGTAGCCTAGTGGTTAGAGTGTAGGGGCGGCAGGTAGCCTAGTGGTTAGAGTGGAGGGACGGCAGGTAGCCTAGTGGTTAGAGTGTAGGGGCGGCAGGTAGCCTAGTGGTTAGAGTGTAGGGGCGGCAGGTAGCCTAGTGGTTAGAGTGGAGGGACGGCAGGTAGCCTAGTGGTTAGAGTGTAGGGGCGGCAGGTAGCCTAGTGGTTAGAGTGTTGGGGCGGCAGGTAGCCTAGTGGTTTGAGTGTAGGGGCGGCAGGTAGCCTAGTGGTTAGAGTGTTGGGGCGGCAGGTAGCCTAGTGGTTAGAGTGTAGAGGGGCAGGTAGCCTAGTGGTTAGAGTGTAGGGGCGGCAGGTAGCCTAGTGGTTAGAGTGTTGGGGCGGCAGGTAGCCTAGTGGTTAGAGTGTAGAGGGGCAGGTAGCCTAGTGGTTAGAGTGTAGGGGCGGCAGGTAGCCTAGTGGTTAGAGTGTTGGGGCGGCAGGTAGCACTGTTTCTAGGCCATTATTGAAAATAAGAATTTCCTAGTTAAATAAAGGTTAGATAAAATAAATAATTATACAAGACTACTTACTATACTAAGCATTCTAATGATAAATTATTATAATGATTAACAGAATAATAATAGGAATAATAACAATAAGAAGGAGATTTAGAAATAATGCTATTATTATTATTATTATAAATATAATTGTTTGGACAATTTGGAACAAAGTAAACAACACTAAATAAATGATAAGTAATACCAGAGAGGATGTTCTAACAACACTAAATAAATGATTAGTAATACCAGAGAGGATGTTCTAACAACAACACTAAATAAATGATTAGTAATACCAGAGAGGATGTTCTAACAACACTAAATAAATGATTAGTAATACCAGAGAGGATGTTCTAACAACAACACTAAATAAATGATAAGTAATACCAGAGAGGATGTTCTAACAACAACACTAAATAAATGATTAGTAATACCAGAGAGGATGTTCTAACAACAACACTAAATAAATGATTAGTAATACCAGAGAGGATGTTCTAACAACAACACTAAATAAATTATTAGTAATACCAGAGAGGATGTTCTAACAACAACACTAAATAAATGATTAGTAATACCAGAGAGGATGTTCTAACAACAACACTAAATAAATGATTAGTAATACCAGAGAGGATGTTCTAACAACAACACTAAATAAATGATAAGTAATACCAGAGAGGATGTTCTAACAACAACACTAAATAAATGATTAGTAATACCAGAGAGGATGTTCTAACAACAACACTAAATAAATGATTAGTAATACCAGAGAGGATGTTCTAACAACACTAAATAAATGATTAGTAATACCAGAGAGGATGTTCTAACAACAACACTAAATAAATGATAAGTAATACCAGAGAGGATGTTCTAACAACAACACTAAATAAATGATTAGTAATACCAGAGAGGATGTTCTAACAACAACACTAAATAAATGATAAGTAATACCAGAGAGGATGTTCTAACAACAGCACTAAATAAATGATAAGTAATACCAGAGAGGATGTTCTAACAACAACACTAAATAAATTATTAGTAATACCAGAGAGGATGTTCTAACAACAACACTAAATAAATGATAAGTAATACCAGAGAGGATGTTCTAACAACAACACTAAATAAATGATTAGTAATACCAGAGAAGATGTTCTAACAACAACACTAAATAAATTATTAGTAATACCAGAGAGGATGTTCTAACAACAACACTAAATAAATTATTAGTAATACCAGAGAGGATGTTCTAACAACACTAAATAAATGATAAGTAATACCAGAGAGGATGTTCTAACAACAACACTAAATAAATTATTAGTAATACCAGAGAGGATGTTCTAACAACAACACTAAATAAATGATTAGTAATACCAGAGAGGATGTTCTAACAACAACACTAAATAAATGATAAGTAATACCAGAGAGGATGTTCTAACAACACTAAATAAATGATTAGTAATACCAGAGAGGATGTTCTAACAACAACACTAAATAAATGATTAGTAATACCAGAGAGGATGTTCTAACAACACTAAATAAATGATTAGTAATACCAGAGAGGATGTTCTAACAACACTAAATAAATGACACGTAATACCAGAGAGGATGTTCTAACAACAACACTAAATAAATGATTAGTAATACCAGAGAGGATGTTCTAACAACAACACTAAATAAATGATAAGTAATACCAGAGAGGATGTTCTAACAACACTAAATAAATGATAAGTAATACCAGAGAGGATGTTCTAACAACAACACTAAATAAATGATAAGTAATACCAGAGAGGATGTTCTAACAACAACACTAAATAAATGATTAGTAATACCAGAGAGGATGTTCTAACAACAACACTAAATAAATTATTAGTAATACCAGAGAGGATGTTGTAACAACAACACTAAATAAATGATTAGTAATACCAGAGAGGATGTTCTAACAACACTAAATAAATGATTAGTAATACCAGAGAGGATGTTCTAACAACACTAAATAAATGATTAGTAATACCAGAGAGGATGTTCTAACAACAACACGAAATAAATGATAAGTAATACCAGAGGATGTTCTAACAACAACAAGGTGACTTTATTACAGACATCTGTTTATCAAACTAGACACTCTTAATGTACTTGTCCTCTTGCTCAGTCTATTCTGGTTAGAGCCAGTTTGTGCTGTTCTGTGAAGGCAGTAGTAAACAGCGTTGTACCAGATCTTCAGTTTCTTGGCAATTTCTCTCATGGAATAGCCTTCATTTCTCAGAACAGGAATAGACTGTTGAATTTCAGAAAAAAGCACTTTGTTTCTGGCCGTTTTGAGCCTGAAATCGAACCCACAATGGCTGATGCTCCAGACACTCAACTAGTCTTATTAAGGCCAGTTTTATTGCTTCTTTAATCAGAACAACAGTTTTCAGCTGTGCTAACATAATTGCAAAAGGTTTGCTAATGATCAATTAGCCTTTTAAAATTGGATTAGCTAACACAACGTTCCATTGGAACACAGGAGTGATGGTTGCTGATAATGGGCCTCTGTACACCTATGTAGATATTCCATTAAAAATCAGCCGTTTCCAGATACAATAGTCATTTACAACATTAACAATGTCTACACTGTATTTCTGATCAATTTTATTTTAATGGACAGCATTTTTTGCTTTTCTTTCAATAACAAGGACATTTCTAAGTGACCCCAAACTTTTGAACAATATATATATTTTTTGCTACTGCTCCACTAAAGACATCTCGGCCAACGGCCTCTCACCAAACAATCTACCAGTCGACTAAATGGGCCCTACAACGGACTGTCCACTCTAATGACCTCTAGCTGGGCCCTACTACAACGAACTGTCCACTCTAATGACCTCTAGCTGGGCCCTACATCGGACTGTCCACTCTAATGACATCTAGCTGGGCCCTACATCGGACTGTCCACTCTAATGACCTCTAGCTGGGCCCTACTACAACGGACTGTCCACTCTAATGACCTCTAGCTGGGCCCTACAACGGACTGTCCACTCTAATGACCTCTGGCTGGGCCCTACATCGGACTGTCCACTCTAATGACCTCTAGCTGGGCTGCCAACTGACTGTCCACTCTAATGACCTCTAGCTGGGTGGCCAACTGACTGTCCACTCTAATGACCTCTAGCTGGGCTGACAACTGACTGTCCACTCTAATGACCTCTAGCTGGGCTGACAACTGACTGTCCACTCTAATGACCTCTAGCTGGGCTGCCAACTGACTGTCCAATGACATGACATCTAGCTGGGCTGCCAACTGACTGTCCAATGACATGACCTCTAGCTGGGCTGCCAACTGACTGTCCAATGACATGACCTCTAGCTGGGCTGCCAACTGACTGTCCAATGACATGACCTCTAGCTGGGCTGCTAACTGACTGTCCAATGACAAGACCTCTAGCTGGGCTGACAACGGACTGTCCAATGATATGAACTTTAGCTGGGCTGACAACTGACCGTCTACTGTCTCTCTGCTTCTCACCATGAGCCTTAGCCCTGTTAGTTAGCTCCACTGACTCCCGTGTGGCTCTGCCTTGGATTGGCTCGGAATGCCCTGAGGAGATTCTGTGGTATAATCCCCTCTGTTTTAACTATGTGTTTGGTTTTATTAATCTCATTGGGCAGACATACAGATGGAGAGAGAGACAGACAGATGAAGAGAGAGAGACAGACAGACAGACAGACAGACAGACAGACAGACAGACAGACAGACAGACAGATAAGAGACAGACAGACAGATCAAGAGACAGAAAGACAGATGGAAGAGAGAGAAAGACAGACAACACTACAAACTTGGAACCGTCACTCTCGATCCCGATGGCAGATACTGTCTGTTATCACGGGCACCCGGACCAGTGGAATGATCCCGTCTAGTTGAGACGGATAAAGGTGATAGACCATCGGCCCTTCAGAGAGCCGGCCTGTCTCTCCACCCTGTCTCTCCTAGGTAGGAAGCCTGTCTCTCCACCGGCCTGTCTCTCCGGCCTGTCTCTCCTAGGTAGGAAGCCTGTCTCTCCACCGGCCTGTCTCTCCTAGGTAGGAAGCCTGTCTCTCCGGCCTGTCTCTCCTAGGTAGGAAGCCTGTCTCTCCACCGGCCTGTCTCTCCTAGGTAGGAAGCCTGTCTCTCCGGCCTGTCTCTCCTAGGTAGGAAGCCTGTCTCTCCGGCCTGTCTCTCCTAGGTAGGAAACCTGTCTCTCCACCAGCCTGTCTCTCCGGCCTGTCTCTCCTAGGTAGGAAGCCTGTCTCTCCGGCCTGTCTCTCCTAGGTAGGAAGCCTGTCTCTCCACCGGCCTGTCTCTCCTAGGTAGGAAGCCTGTCTCTCCACCGGCCTGTCTCTCCTAGGTAGGAAGCCTGTCTCTCCGGCCTGTCTCTCCTAGGTAGGAAGCCTGTCTCTCCACTGGCCTGTCTCTCCTAGGTAGGAAGCCTGTCTCTCCTCTCGTTCCATGTATTTGATCTATTTCACCTGATTCAACTGGTCAGCTAATCATCAAGTCCTTCACTAAATCAAATCAAAATGTATTTGTCACATACACATGGTTAGCAGATGTTAGTGCGAGTGTAGCGAAATGCTTGTGCTTCTAGTTCCGACAATGCAGTAATAACCAACAAGTAATCTAGCTAACAATTCCAAAACTACTACCTTATAGACACAAGTGTAAAGGGATAAAGAATGAGTGATGGTACAGAACGGCATAGGCAAGATACAGTAGATGGTATCGAGTACAGTATATACATATGAGATGAGTATGTAAACAAAGTGGCATAGTTAAAGTGGCTAGTGATACATGTATTACATAAGAATGCAGTAGATGCTATTGAGTACAGTATATACATATACATATGAGATTAATAATGTAGGGTATGTAAACATTATATTAGGTAGCATTGTTTAAACTGGCTAGTGATATATTTTACATCATTTCCCATCAATTCCCATTATTAAAGTGGCTGGAGTTGAGTCAGTGTGTTGGCAGCAGCCACGCAATGTTAGTGGTGGCTGTTTAACAGTCTGATGGCCTTGAGATAGAAGCTGTTTTTCAGTCTCTCGGTCCCAGCTTTGATGCACCTGTACTGACCTCGCCTTCTGGATGATAGCGGGGTGAACAGGCAGTGGCTCGGGTGGTTGCTGTCCTTGATGATCTTTATGGCCTTCCTGTGACATCGGGTGGTGTAGGTGTCCTGGAGGGCAGGTAGTTTGCCCCGGTGATGCGTTGTGCAGACCTCACTACCCTCTGGAGAGCCTTAAGGTTGTGGGCGGAGCAGTTGCCGTACCAGGCGGTGATACAGCCCGACAGGATGCTCTCGATTGTGCATCTGTAGAAGTTTGTGAGTGCTTTTGGCGACAAGCCAAATTTCTTCAGCCTCCTGAGGTTGAAGAGGTGCTGCGCCTGTCTGTGTGGGTGGACCAATTCAGTTTGTCTGTGATGTGTACGCCGAGGAACTTAAAACTTACTACCCTCTCCACTACTGTTCCATCGATGTGGATAGGGGGTGTTCCCTCTGCTGTTTCCTGAAGTCCACAATCATCTCCTTAGTTTTGTTGACGTTGAGTGTGAGGTTATTTTCCTGACACCACACTCCGCGGGCCCTCACCTCCTCCCTGTAGGCCGTCTCGTCGTTGTTGGTAATCAAGCCTACCACTGTTGTGTCGTCCTCAAACTTGATGATCGAGTTGAGGCGTGCGTGGCCACGCAGTCGTGGGTGAACAGGGAGTACAGGAGAGGGCTCAAAATGCACCCTTGTGGGGCCCCAGTGTTGTGGGGCCCTGTGTTGTGGGGCCCCTGTTATTGTTGCCTACCCTCACCACCTGAGGGCGGCCCGTCAGGAAGTCCAGTACCCAGTTGCACAGGGCGGGGTCGAGACCCAGGGTGATGACGAGCTTGGAGGGCACTATGGTGTTAAATGCCGAGCTGTAGTCAATGAACAGCATTCTCACATAGGTATTCCTCTTGTCCAGATGGGTTAGGGCAGTGTGCAGTGTGGTTGAGATTGCATCGTCTGTGGACCTATTTGGGCGGTAAGCAAATTGGAGTGGGTCTAGGGTGTCAGGTAGGGTGGAGGTGATATGGTCCTTGACTAGTCTCTCAAAGCACTTCATGATGACGGAAGTGAGTGCTACGGGCGGTAGTCGTTTAGCTCAGTTACCTTAGCTTTCTTGGGAACAGGAACAATGGTGGCCCTCTTGAAGCATGTGGGAACAGCAGACTGGTATAGGGATTGATTGAATATGTCCGTAAACACACCGGCCAGCTGGTCTGCGCATGCTCTGAGGGCGCGGCTGGGGATGCCGTCTGGGCCTTGTTAAAATCCCCAGCTACAATGAATGCAGCCTCCGGATATATGGATTCCAGTTTGCAAAGAGTAAAATAAAGTTTGTTCAGAGCCATCGATGTGTCTGCTTGGGGGGAATATATACGGCTGTGATTATAATCGAAGAGAATTCCCTTGGTAGATAATGCGGTCTACATTTGATTGTGAGGAATTCTAAATCAGGTGAACAGAAGGACTTGAGTTCCTGTATGTTGTTTTGGCCACACCACGTCACATTAACCATAAAGCATACGCCCCGCCCCTCTTCTTACCAGAAAGATGTTTGTTTCTGTCGGCGCGATGCATGGAGAAACCAGCTGGCTGCACCGTCTCCGATAGCGTCTCTCCAGTGAGCCATGTTTCCGTGAAGCAAAGAACGTTAGTCTCTGATGTCCTCTGGAATGCAACCCTTGCTCGGATTTCATCAACCTTGTTGTCAAGAGACTGGACATTGGCGAGGAGAATGCTAGGGAGTGCTGCACGATGTGCCCGTCTCCGGAGTCTGACCAGAAGACCGCTTCATTTTCCCCTTTTTCAAAGTCGTTTTTGGGGTCGCCGGCTGGGATCCATTCCGTTGTCCTGGGTGAAAGGCAGAACACAGGGTCCGCTTCGCGAAAGTCATATTCTTGGTCGTACTGATGGTGAGTTGACGCTGCTCTTATGTTCAGTAGTTCTTCTCGACTGTATGTAATGAAACCTGAGATGACCTGGGGTACCAATGTAAGAAATAACACGTAAAAAAACAAAAAACTGCATAGTTTCCTAGGAACGCGAGCGAGGCGGCCATCTCTGTCGGCCGCCGGAAGTAAATAAAAAAATTAATAAAATAAAATTTTAAAAAAGAGGTCAATCAGGTGAGGCTACGACAACATTGCGAGACGTCTGTGGGTCCCTGAGGAGAGGTTTGAGAACCACCGGCCTAGCACAGTTTGAATACAGATTTAAAGTAAGAAATCGAGACGAGTGGTATCCTTGCACTAGTACTGTAGTCAATAATATTTCATTTGACTTGTTGTGTTCCCTCTCCTCTCATTAAACCACCTGTCTAGTTGGTAGGAAGCCTGTCTCTCCTCATTAAACCACCTGTCTAGTTGGTAGGAAGCCTGTCTCTCTCCTCATTAAACCACCTGTCTAGTTGGTAGGAAGCCTGTCTCTCTCCTCATTAAACCACCTGTCTAGTTGGTAGGAAGCCTGTCTCTCTCCTCATTAAACCACCTGTCTAGTTGGTAGGAAGCCTGTCTCTCTCCTCATTAAACCACCTGTCTAGTTGGTAGGAAGCCTGTCTCTCTCCTCATTAAACCACCTGTCTAGTTGGTAGGAAGCCTGTCTCTCCTCATTAAACCACCTGTCTAGTTGGTAGGAAGCCTGTCTCTCTCCTCATTAAACCACCTGTCTAGTTGGTAGGAAGCCTGTCTCTCCTCATTAAACCACCTGTCTAGTTGGTAGGAAGCCTGTCTCTCTCCTCATTAAACCACCTGTCTAGTTGGTAGGAAGCCTGTCTCTCTCCTCATTAAACCACCTGTCTAGTTGGTAGGAAGCCTGTCTCTCCTCATTAAACCACCTGGAGAGTCTAAGAGAAGAATCACTGCCTTTTGTATAATTAATAACTTCACCATTATCACACGGATTTTCAATGTCTGTTTATTTTTTACCCATCTACCAATAGGAGCCCTTCTTTGCGAGGCATTGGATACAGGGTACAGAGATGAGGTAGTCTACCAATAGGAGCCCTTCTTTGCGAGGCATTGGATACAGGGTACAGAGATGAGGTAGTCTACCAATAGGAGCCCTTCTTTGCAGGGCATTGGATACAGGGTACAGAGATGAGGTAGACTACCAATAGGAGCCCTTCTTTGCAGGGCATTGGATACAGGGTACAGAGATGAGGTAGACTACCAATAGGAGCCCTTCTTTGCAGGGCATTGGATACAGGGTACAGAGATGAGGTAGACTACCAATAGGAGCCCTTCTTTGCAGGGCATTGGATACAGGGTACAGAGATGAGGTAGTCTACCAATAAGAGCCCTTCTTTGCAGGGCATTGGATACAGGGTACAGAGATGAGGTAGTCTACCAATAAGAGCCCTTCTTTGCAGGGCATTGGATACAGGGTACAGAGATGAGGTAGTCTACCAATAGGAGCCCTTCTTTGCAGGGCATTGGATACAGGGTACAGAGATGAGGTAGTCTACCAATAGGAGCCCTTCTTTGCGAGGCATTGGATACAGGGTACAGAGATGAGGTAGTCTACCAATAGGAGCCCTTCTTTGCAGGGCATTGGATACAGGGTACAGAGATGAGGTAGTCTACCAATAGGAGCCCTTCTTTGCGAGGCATTGGATACAGGGTACAGAGATGAGGTAGTCTACCAATAGGAGCCCTTCTTTGCAGGGCATTGGATACAGGGTACAGAGATGAGGTAGTCTACCAATAGGAGCCCTTCTTTGCAGGGCATTGGATACAGGGTACAGAGATGAGGTAGTCTACCAATAGGAGCCCTTCTTTGCAGGGCATTGGATACAGGGTACAGAGATGAGGTAGTCTACCAATAGGAGCCCTTCTTTGCAGGGCATTGGATACAGGGTACAGAGATGAGGTAGTCTACCAATAGGAGCCCTTCTTTGCGAGGCATTGGATACAGGGTACAGAGATGAGGTAGTCTACCAATAAGAGCCCTTCTTTGCAGGGCATTGGATACAGGGTACAGAGATGAGGTAGTCTACCAATAGGAGCCCTTCTTTGCAGGGCATTGGATACAGGGTACAGAGATGAGGTAGTCTACCAATAGGAGCCCTTCTTTGCAGGGCATTGGATACAGGGTACAGAGATGAGGTAGTCTACCAATAGGAGCCCTTCTTTGCAGGGCATTGGATACAGGGTACAGAGATGAGGTAGTCTACCAATAGGAGCCCTTCTTTGCAGGGCATTGGATACAGGGTACAGAGATGAGGTAGTCTACCAATAGGAGCCCTTCTTTGCAGGGCATTGGATACAGGGTACAGAGATGAGGTAGTCTACCAATAGGAGCCCTTCTTTGCGAGGCATTGGATACAGGGTACAGAGATGAGGTAGTCTACCAATAGGAGCCCTTCTTTGCAGGGCATTGGATACAGGGTACAGAGATGAGGTAGTCTACCAATAGGAGCCCTTCTTTGCAGGGCATTGGATACAGGGTACAGAGATGAGGTAGTCTACCAATAGGAGCCCTTCTTTGCGAGGCATTGGATACAGGGTACAGAGATGAGGTAGTCTACCAATAGGAGCCCTTCTTTGCAGGGCATTGGATACAGGGTACAGAGATGAGGTAGTCTACCAATAGGAGCCCTTCTTTGCAGGGCATTGGATACAGGGTACAGAGATGAGGTAGTCTACCAATAGGAGCCCTTCTTTGCAGGGCATTGGATACAGGGTACAGAGATGAGGTAGTCTACCAATAGGAGCCCTTCTTTGCAGGGCATTGGATACAGGGTACAGAGATGAGGTAGTCTACCAATAAGAGCCCTTCTTTGCAGGGCATTGGATACAGGGTACAGAGATGAGGTAGTCTACCAATAGGAGCCCTTCTTTGCAGGGCATTGGATACAGGGTACAGAGATGAGGTAGTCTACCAATAGGAGCCCTTCTTTGCGAGGCATTGGATACAGGGTACAGAGATGAGGTAGTCTACCAATAGGAGCCCTTCTTTGCAGGGCATTGGATACAGGGTACAGAGATGAGGTAGTCTACCAATAAGAGCCCTTCTTTGCGAGGCATTGGATACAGGGTACAGAGATGAGGTAGTCTACCAATAGGAGCCCTTCTTTGCAGGGCATTGGATACAGGGTACAGAGATGAGGTAGTCTACCAATAAGAGCCCTTCTTTGCGAGGCATTGGATACAGGGTACAGAGATGAGGTAGTCTACCAATAGGAGCCCTTCTTTGCAGGGCATTGGATACAGGGTACAGAGATGAGGTAGTCTACCAATAGGAGCGCTTCTTTGCGAGGCATTGGATACAGGGTACAGAGATGAGGTAGTCTACCAATAGGAGCCCTTCTTTGCGAGGCATTGGATACAGGGTACAGAGATGAGGTAGTCTACCAATAGGAGCCCTTCTTTGCAGGGCATTGGATACAGGGTACAGAGATGAGGTAGTCTACCAATAGGAGCCCTTCTTTGCGAGGCATTGGATACAGGGTACAGAGATGAGGTAGTCTACCAATAGGAGCCCTTCTTTGCAGGGCATTGGATACAGGGTACAGAGATGAGGTAGTCTACCAATAGGAGCCCTTCTTTGCGAGGCATTGGATACAGGGTACAGAGATGAGGTAGTCTACCAATAGGAGCCCTTCTTTGCGAGGCATTGGATACAGGGTACAGAGATGAGGTAGTCTACCAATAGGAGCCCTTCTTTGCAGGGCATTGGATACAGGGTACAGAGATGAGGTAGTCTACCAATAGGAGCCCTTCTTTGCAGGGCATTGGATACAGGGTACAGAGATGAGGTAGTCTACCAATAGGAGCCCTTCTTTGCGAGGCATTGGATACAGGGTACAGAGATGAGGTAGTCTACCAATAGGAGCCCTTCTTTGCAGGGCATTGGATACAGGGTACAGAGATGAGGTAGTCTACCAATAGGAGCCCTTCTTTGCAGGGCATTGGATACAGGGTACAGAGATGAGGTAGTCTACCAATAGGAGCCCTTCTTTGCAGGGCATTGGATACAGGGTACAGAGATGAGGTAGTCTACCAATAGGAGCCCTTCTTTGCAGGGCATTGGATACAGGGTACAGAGATGAGGTAGTCTACCAATAGGAGCCCTTCTTTGCAGGGCATTGGATACAGGGTACAGAGATGAGGTAGTCTACCAATAGGAGCCCTTCTTTGCGAGGCATTGGATACAGGGTACAGAGATGAGGTAGTCTACCAATAGGAGCCCTTCTTTGCAGGGCATTGGATACAGGGTACAGAGATGAGGTAGTCTACCAATAGGAGCCCTTCTTTGCGAGGCATTGGATACAGGGTACAGAGATGAGGTAGTCTACCAATAGGAGCCCTTCTTTGCGAGGCATTGGATACAGGGTACAGAGATGAGGTAGACTACCAATAGGAGCCCTTCTTTGCAGGGCATTGGATACAGGGTACAGAGATGAGGTAGACTACCAAT
>NC_068443.1:2018366-2023366 GCF_023373465.1 Oncorhynchus keta | reverse complement strand
CACGGAGCTCACCTTCCTCCGACGTCACAGAGCTCACCTTCCCCCGACGTCACAGAGCTCACCTTCCCCCGACGTCACGGAGCTCACCTTCCCCCGACGTCACGGAGCTCACCTTCCCCCGACGTCACGGAGCTCACCTTCCCCCGACGTCACGGAGCTCACCTTCCCCCGGCGTCACAGAGCTCACCTTCCCCCGACGTCACAGAGCTCACCTTCCCCCGGCGTCACAGAGCTCACCTTCCCCCGACGTCACAGAGCTCACCTTCCCCCGACGTCACGGAGCTCACCTTCCCCCGACGTCACGGAGCTCACCTTCCCCCGACGTCAGAGAGCTCACCTTCCCCCGACGTCACGGAGCTCACCTTCCTCCGACGTCACGGAGCTCACCTTCCCTCCTGAGAGCGTGCAGCATATCCGGCCCTCGTCCGTCACCTTCTCTCATCCCCTGCTTCTTCTTCGTCATCTTCCTCTTTCTCCTGTCCACGTCGTACTCGGTGCCGCTACGCCCTCATGCTGTGCTTCCCGCTGACGCTGTGTCTGTGCTACCTGGAGCCCAAGGCCTTAAACCACTACTAGATCACTAACTCTACTATAGTAGGCCTTAACCCACTACTACATCAGTAACTCTACTATAGTAGGCCTTAAACCACTACTAGATCACTAACTCTACTATAGTAGTCCTTAAACCACTACTAGATCACTAACTCTACTATAGTAGGCCTTAAACCACTACTAGATCACTAACTCTACTATAGTAGGCCTTAACCCACTACTACATCAGTAACTCTACTATAGTAGGCCTTAACCCACTACTAGATCACTAACTCTACTATAGTAGGCCTTAAACCACTACTAGATCACTAACTCTACTATAGTAGGCCTTAAACCACTACTACATCAGTAACTCTACTATAGTAGGCCTTAACCCACTACTAGATCAGTAACTCTACTATAGTAGTCCTTAACCCACTACTACATCAGTAACTCTACTATAGTAGGCCTTAACCCACTACTAGATCAGTAACTCTACTATAGTAGTCCTTAACCCACTACTACATCAGTAACTCTACTATAGTAGGCCTTAAACCACTACTAGATCACTAACTCTACTATAGTAGTCCTTAACCCACTACTACATCAGTAACTCTACTATAGTAGGCCTTAAACCACTACTAGATCACTAACTCTACTATAGTAGGCCTTAAACCACTACTACATCAGTAACTCTACTATAGTAGTCCTTAACCCACTACTACATCAGTAACTCTACTATAGTAGGCCTTAACCCACTACTACATCAGTAACTCTACTATAGTAGTCCTTAACCCACTACTACATCAGTAACTCTACTATAGTAGGCCTTAAACCACTACTACATCAGTAACTCTACTATAGTAGGCCTTAAACCACTACTACATCAGTAACTCTACTATAGTAGTCCTTAACCCACTACTACATCAGTAACTCTACTATAGTAGTCCTTAAACCACTACTAGATCACTAACTCTACTATAGTAGTCCTTAACCCACTACTACATCAGTAACTCTACTATAGTAGTCCTTAACCCACTACTACATCAGTAACTCTACTATAGTAGTCCTTAAACCACTACTAGATCACTAACTCTACTATAGTAGTCCTTAAACCACAACTACATCAGTAACTCTACTATAGTAGGCCTTAACCCACTACTAGATCACTAACTCTACTATAGTAGGCCTTAACCCACTACTACATCAGTAACTCTACTATAGTAGGCCTTAACCCACTACTACATCAGTAACTCTACTATAGTAGGCCTTAAACCACAACTACATCAGTAACTCTACTATAGTAGGCCTTAACCCACTACTACATCAGTAACTCTACTATAGTAGGCCTTAAACCACTACTAGATCACTAACTCTACTATAGTAGGCCTTAAACCACAACTACATCAGTAACTCTACTATAGTAGGCCTTAACCCACTACTAGATCAGTAACTCTACTATAGTAGTCCTTAACCCACTACTACATCAGTAACTCTACTATAGTAGGCCTTAACCCACTACTAGATCAGTAACTCTACTATAGTAGTCCTTAACCCACTACTACATCAGTAACTCTACTATAGTAGGCCTTAAACCACTACTAGATCAGTAACTCTACTATAGTAGGCCTTAACCCACTACTACATCAGTAACTCTACTATAGTAGGCCTTAACCCACTACTACATCAGTAACTCTACTATAGTAGGCCTTAAACCACTACTACATCAGTAACTCTACTATAGTAGGCCTTAAACCACTACTACATCAGTAACTCTACTATAGTAGTCCTTAAACCACAACTACATCAGTAACTCTACTATAGTAGGCCTTAAACCACTACTACATCAGTAACTCTACTATAGTAGTCCTTAAACCACAACTACATCAGTAACTCTACTATAGTAGGCCTTAAACCACTACTACATCAGTACCTCTACTATAGTAGGCCTTAAAACCACTACGTCACCGTTCAACCCTAACAACGCTAACAGTTTATACTTCCTGTGTCTGTTCAACGCTAACAGTTTCTACTTCCTGTGTCTGTTCAACGCTAACAGTTTCTACTTCCTGTGTCTGTTCAACGCTAACAGTTTCTACTTCCTCTGTCTGTTCAACGCTAACAGTTTCTACTTCCTGTGTCTGTTCAACGCTAACAGTTTCTACTTCCTGTGTCTGTTCAACGCTAACAGTTTCTACTTCCTCTGTCTGTTCAACGCTAACAGTTTCTACTTCCTCTGTCTGTTCAACGCTAACAGTTTCTACTTCCTGTGTCTGTTCAACGCTAACAGTTTCTACTTCCTCTGTCTGTTCAACGCTAACAGTTTCTACTTCCTCTGTCTGAGCAACGCTAACAGTTTCTACTTCCTGTGTCTGTTCAACGCTAACAGTTTCTACTTCCTCTGTCTGTTCAACGCTAACAGTTTCTACTTCCTCTGTCTGTTCAACGCTAACAGTTTCTACTTCCTGTGTCTGTTCAACGCTAACAGTTTCTACTTCCTGTGTCTGTTCAACGCTAACAGTTTCTACTTCCTGTGTCTGTTCAACGCTAACAGTTTCTACTTCCTCTGTCTGTTCAACGCTAACAGTTTCTACTTCCTCTGTCTGAGCAACGCTAACAGTTTCTACTTCCTCTGTCTGTTTACAAATTATTCTTGCTTATCTCTTCTTTTTTTTGCCTCGCTTTATCTTTGTAGCTTTTTTTGTAAAGCATATATATACAGTGACCTCTATGTATTTCCCAATGCATCCAACCCTTCTCTCCAGTCATGATTGTGACTGTCACTGTTAAGGAGGAATATTCAACGTTTGTACTTCTTCTCTCTCTCATTCCCTGCTTTCTGATTGGTTCCGCTGTCTGTTTTCAATAACAAGACGGACAGCGAGCAAACTGACTTTGACTTGGACGGAGAAACCACGGCCTCCGAGGTTAGTAGGTATATCCAGGAGAAGATCCCAGTCTGGAGTCTAGAAGCATGAAAGTTTTCAGGCAAACGGGGGTCGTTGAGGGTGTGGAGAGCCGATATTTCTTGTATTTACAATGAACATTTATTTGAGATGCTCTAGGGGCGCATGCTTTTCAGTATAGTGGATTAGTCTACTTTCTGCAAAGCAGCAGATATATATTGGGTTTAAGTCTGCATGTTGTTAATATATTTATGTGAAGGACTAGTAGCTCAGGTTTCCTGATTCTGTACCTGACCCTGTCTCCTTCCCTCCTTCCCTCTGTTGTGTCCTCCTTACCTCCCTCCTTCCCTTCACCTCTCTACTGTGTCCTTACCTCCCTCCTTCCCTTCACCTCCCTACCCTTCACCTCCCTCCCTACCTCTCTACTGTGTCCTCACCTCCCTCCTTGCTCTACCTCTATACTGTCCTCAACTCCTTACCTCTCTCTACTGTCTCCTCCCTCCCTCTCTCTACTCTGTCCTCACCTCCCTCATGCAACCCCCCCCCCCTCCCTCCCTCCCTCCCTCTACTGTGTCCTCCCTCCCTCCCTCTACTGTGTCCTCACCTCCCTCATGCAACCCCCCTCCCCCATCCCCCCCTCCCTCCATCCCTCCCTCTACTGTGTCCTCCCTCCCTCCCTCTACTGTGTCCTCACCTCCCTCCCTCACGGCCCTCCCTCCCTCTACTGTGCCCTCCCTCCCCAACGGCCCTCCCTCTCTCCCAAACGGCCCTCCCCACGGCCCTCCCTCCCCCCCCCACGCCCCTCCCTCCCCCACGGCCCTCCCTCCCTCTACTGTGCCCTCCCTCCCCAACGGCCCTCCCTCTCTCCCCCATGGTCCTCCCTCCCCCACGCCCCTCCCTCCCTCCCCCATGGTCCTCCCTCCCCCACGCCCCTCCCTCCCTCCCTCACGGCCCTCCGTCCCTCCCCCCACGCCCTCCCTCCCTCCCCCAT
Source organism: Oncorhynchus keta (assembly GCF_023373465.1). Lineage (NCBI taxonomy): Eukaryota > Metazoa > Chordata > Actinopteri > Salmoniformes > Salmonidae > Oncorhynchus > Oncorhynchus keta. Next base: position 2,018,938 of record NC_068443.1, on the reverse strand, counting down.
GCCCCTCCCTCCCTCCCCCATGGTCATCCCTCCCCACGCCCCTCCCTCCCCCATGGTCCTCCCTCCCCACGCCCCTCCCTTCCTCCCCCACGCCCCTCCCTCCCTCCCTCCCTCCCTCTGTGTCATCCTTTCTTTCTACTGTCAGTCGGAGCCAGAGGATGATTACTCTGAAAAGAAGACACAGGTACTCTGCGTTTCATCGTCATGACCACCAGCTCGATACTGCTGGTCAGAGCCAATAGATGGAGCCGCGACATCTCTCTATATACGTGGTCCAGCTCTCTGCTTCATATAATGGACCATAAGCTCCTACGTCTTGTCCTGTCTAATCTAGCATGGCCTGCTGCTGCCTCCACATATATCACAACTGCTTAGAGTTTCAGTGAAACGACCGTTCAGTTTGATATGCATACATCTAGATGTTTGTGCTTGGCCTCATCAAATCAACATGGTATTAGTCACATTCGCACCGAATGCAACAGTGAGCGAGCCCTTTAACCAACAATGCAGTTTAATATTTTTTCTTATAAGAATAAGAAATAAAAAGTAACAAGTAATTAAAGAGCATCAGT